>NW_009909767.1:0-23846 GCF_000696875.1 Nestor notabilis | reverse complement strand
GGGAAAGGTCACATTAAGGACGGGCTCCTGCCACTGGATTTGTGACTGGCAGATACAGTTCCATCATCTCTCAAAGTCTGAATTCTTGTAGACACAGTGGCCACTTTCTGGGTCTGGTTCTGGCACAACTTGATGGATAGTTCTGATATTTATTTTTTTTAAGATTGTAGTCATTAGGGCCTCTACTTCTACGTATTTAAATGGTTGTGGGTCTTGGGTTTAAAGAAATCCAAACAAATCACTACAAAAAACCCAACAGCCAAAAAAAGCAAAGAGCCATAACTTTAAACTTGCTCATTTCCAGGATAGTCCGGGATAGCTGAATCCAGTGAGTGTTTCCGTCAGCTGTTACGCTCTCCGCCTGCAGCTGTGTAATACACCTGAAACTGTAACAGTTGTCTTTTAAATATTCCCATGCAATTGTTCCTTGTCTGCTACTGGTAATGATGAGCCAGTATTTATATATATACAAAGCACCTATCACTGTATTGATAAACACTCTTTGGAACCCCTGTAATGGCAGAGGTGAGAACAGGACTCAGCCTGTTAGTAACTCAGCACTTTTCTTTCCAGCCAATTTAAAGAACCCCCAAACCAACCAAACAAAAAGCTCATCAAAACCAAAGCCCCGCAAGACTGCTGCCAGCCTGGCTGGCTGGTGTTTAATACTGCCACTCATCAGGGTTGGAGGGAGATCTCTTGTGAACAGCAACACTTGTTGTTGGACAACACAACAACCATGACTTCTCCTGGCTGTGCAGGTGGCGCAGAAGGTCAGTGGGACATGAAGGCGCAGGGCTGTTACCAGTCACGATCACGGTGTTTAGAGCACACCGTAGCTGCAGAACAGTGCTCCAATAGTGTAACGTTAGGTGCAGGTCAGGAGGTAGGTAAAGCCCGTGGTATCTGCTGAGCGGGGGCCCCATTGCCAGGCGCAGCACGTGTGATGCCCACGGGGCTGTGCCACAGGCGGTTGTGACTGGGTTGGTGAGTGTTTGCCATGCAATGCTGCTGCAACGGGAAAGGCGCCGAGTGCTGAGCGCAGGAGGCATACAGACTTTCTGGTCTACTCAGCTTCAGCGTGGCTGTGTGCCCAAGCATGGGGAGGGGAGCCAAGTCTGGGCCTGGAGTGCAATGCAGACTTACCTTGTCTGATGGCTAGAGATCAGTGAAAGCCAGCTTACATATGCCCCTCCTTTGATTTATTGTGAAGCTACAATGCAAAGCTGTCAGCACAAAAAGAAGTCTGCTCTCTTCTAATAGCTTCTGTGAATTTTATTCTTGAGTCTTGGGATTCCTGACCAGCTGCTGCCACAGAGTAACTGCAACAATCACCCAAGTTTTGCCTGGAGAAGCAACTAGTGTAGCACAGTGTAGAGATATACCAGTACTTAAAGGGCTGGAGAATTCATAGCTGGATAGCCATGTGACAGAACACAAGATACATCTTACCAGCCTGCAATTTGTGTTCCAATTTGAGCCCCAAAAAGGGCCTTTTAAAACAAATTAATATGAGTCATTAATTAAATGTTCACAGATAATGTATTTTCTGTAATCTTTTGATTGATTAATCATAACTCGAACGCTGGCTGAACTCCGATTTGTAATATAAACATGATCCATCATAGAATGCAGTTGGCCTGCCTTTAAAATAGATTCTGTCAGTAGAGAGTAACCACACTGTCTTTTCACAGTGTGAAATGAAGCCTTGCTCAGTACAGCTATGCAGTTACCCTGCAGAAGCCAAATATACTGTACTGTAGGTTGTGTTCTGTTAGCCAGAGAAATTCCTACTGATCCCAAAATTTGAAATCTGCTACATACTTTATTCAATTCTAGAATGCATGAGTGGTGGATGTTAGGTTACAAAGCACAGTGTTACGTTTCCCAAGGCACAACAATTTTAAGAGGTAAACTTTTGATGGAAGAAATGATGTATAAGCATAAAATATTTCCTGCTTTCATAAAGATAACTGGACAGAATTTATGTGAGCAGATGAGGTAAGTACTGTATAGCACAGATTGGATTTTGTTCCATAAATATGTATTTAGCAGGTGTGCCGCTCTATGAACACAGCCCCGTGCTCCATAAAGGACAGCTCGAGGAGCACAGTGTAGTTAATCACCAGTGCTTGTGTGAATCAGCATATGTCAGAATATTTCTAACATTCTTTAAAAAGAGTGAGGAATCTATATTCAGCTTGAGAGTTTACAGCTCTTAGATGCTATGCCTTTAGCTAAGCACAGTTTGTAAATCTTCACATGCTTTGGAGGTATTGTTATTTTTTGTTGCTTTTGAAAGAGAGAATACCAGCCTCTCCTGCAACAAAATGTTAATTACAATGATTTCTTTTTCTACTGGAGTGTGAACTTAATCTTGCTACATTTAATTGTGTAAAGGATCACAGTGCCATACAAGGAATGGTTAAATAACAAGAGGAGTCATTCATATGGGAAGAACAACATGGCTTTGTTGACACTTTAATTATCAAGGTCCTTACTGAGGAATTCTTATCATCCATCAAGCAAAAAGATTTGTTTCCACTGACAGCACTCTACTTTGTTTCCTTCACCATCCTTGATGTTGCAAAAAGAACTGCAAATTTACAGGATGCTGTCAGGTTCGCATTTGAGAAAGTGCTTAGCATCAGCACCAGCAGGTAAGCAGACAAATAAAGGCACACATCCTGCATGTGGAAGTTGGATAAACAGTTTAAATCTTTTTCTGGCTGACCAGAAATAAAGGTTTTGAGCTATCCATAGACAAACTGTGAAAAGAGGCATCCTTTTAACATGCTTCTACAGATATCCTCTAAGTGGTGCTACCCTTTACCCTTAGATTGTTTTAATAGTTATTTCAGAAAAATGCAATTTCAGTTCCTTTGTTTCCAAACTTTCTCTTCTGGAGATTGCATATGCTAATTTCCATATGTGCCATTATCATCACGTTTAGTAGGTTCTTTGCCCACAGTTTGAAATTGCTTACACTTCCTGTGTTTAAGATTGCGCATATACATGTCTACTGCACCATCATGGCTTATAATGGTATTATGTGAAAGACTGCCCTGCAGACATTGAAGAGGGAGATGTTCTTGTTTGAGGTGATGTGTGGCTTGCCAAATGCCTATTTAGATGGTGCTAATGCACAGCAGGTTGTTGGGAGTGGAACCCTGCCAGCGACCTACTGGTGGTGTTCGTGCCTGGAAGCTGGTGCCATTGTTTCCTGGCCTTGTCCCCAGCCGCAGTGCTCATCCCTGCTGGCACCAGTGCTCCTGCCTGTGGGGAGGTGCCTCTGCAAGCGGATGTGGCTGCAGAACTTGCCCTTTGCCATCCCTGCCTGGGAAGCCAAAGCAGCTGAAAAGTAATCCCACTGTCTTTTACTATCCTGCTGCTTACTGTGAGCTGAGAATGTCCAAGAGACATGCAGAGAGAAAGATGGGCAAGGTGTGAGGACTACTTTTATTTGGTAGGGGTGACTGTCAGCTTAAATACATGTTAAAGCATAGCTCAAGTAGTTTGCTAAATGTCAGTCCTAACTTCACAGTAGCTGAGATTGTGGATGTGGGGGGCAGTCATTTTTTTAAGCCAGAAGATACAATGCTGCTGACAGGACACCTAACTTGCCCTGTGAGTGTTCATGTTCCTGGTTTGCTGGTGATGTTTAAACTATTCAGAAATGCTTGCTTGACAAGTGTGGTAATCAGTGCTGGCTGAGAAGTCCACAGTTCAGGTGTGCGCTTTTCTTTGACTAAAAGAGTAATTGACTTAAACTGATTCTTATTGCTTGTTTATTCAGTATTGAACCACTGACATCTAAGGACTGTGTTTCAAGTTATGGCATTGCAGTGAATTAAAAGGCATAGTAAAAATACCTGTGGGAGACAGAAAGTGTGACAGCAAGAAGCACTGTGTAAACAAATATTTTAGGCTCTGAAAGCTTTGTCGCATTCTGCTTATTCTAAGCGCTGCAAATGAAAAGCTTCGGAACTGCTGAACTAGTTGAAGGAGTAAATGCAGAAAGAAAAGCCTGGACAGTTTTGCAAAACCTTTTCTTGTCGGGGAAAAAAAGACTTCTTGGTAAGATCTAAAATGCACAAGTGTGCTCATGGAAGAATGCATCAACATAGTGATTTTCCTAAGAGGAGAAATGTCAACAGCAGCCATATTTCAGCGAGGACGGATACATCCTTCACGTATTCAGCACACTCCTCCATGGCCCTTGTCTGAAATAGCTGCATGGTGTTTTTGTGAGCAGCCAGACACCTGCCGGCCCACTCAGCAGGGGCTATATAACAGAAGCACTCTGTATGGTAAAGAGAAGCTATGGCAAGAGTAGTGCTGCTTTCCTGGTTCAACTATGGCTGTGCGCGGGGGGTTTTCTTCCAGGCTGTGTCCAGGAGGAACCCACCTCCTCCTGCCCATCTTGAAGAACTAAGCCTGCAGGAGCCTCTAGATCAAATAGGAAATGAAAAACACACCTTTATTTTTTTACAGTGAGGGTAACTACCAGATGAACAAATCACCAAATGCTTAAATAGTAAGGATTTTGTGATATATAACTAACTTACTGAAAAGTACTGATCTTTCCATCTGCAATTACTGTGCAAGAATGACATCTGGAAATCTCTGTTGTGCTATAAAGAAGTCAGATAATATGGTCAAAGTCTGAAACTTGTAACTGGAATGCGATATTGTGGTGGCTCTGCTTGCCTAATTTTAGGCAAGAACTTGTTCCCTTTTTGCTTATTTTATCTTAATAGTACTTATCTTTGGCTGGGCTAAAGGACTTCTATCCCAAAATAGATCTCTGCTTACTTACTATAAGTGAACCAAAAGCTCCCTAACATGGAAACAAACACCACGAGTTTAAGCTGCAGAATAACTTGCTAAAAACAATGTGAAGGAGCCCAAAATAGTGTACTTTGGAGCACATTACAAAGACAGCCATTTCACACAGTTTTCCCCAACCTTCTCCCCCAGCAGCAGGAAAGGGAGATGGGCACAAAAAGGTTGAAATAACTAACTCTTGGGCAAATCCACGTCACTGACATTTGAACTTGTTCATGCCTAAACGTTACTCTATTAGGGTCCTATCAGCATATGTCAGAAAGGGTCCAACAACGTTACCTACTGTGTAGGAAGGAAGGAAATTCTTAGAGGGAGGGAGCAGAAGTTAAAAGGATAGGGAAGGCTACCTCTAGTGTGAATTGGCACCTGGACAGTGAAGGAAATGTGGGTGCAGCAAGAGGCCTTCTTCCCCACAGCAGCATTTGAAGGAGAGTGGTTTTACAGCACAGCAACATCACCCCAGACATACTCTGTTCTTCAGGAGCTGTGTGCATTAGCAAAAAAGGATAAGCGCAGGCACCTTCCTTTGATGCTCCCTGACCCTACTACAGCACCTGGGCACTGTATTAGCATGAGAGAGTGCACGCTTGTTTTTTGGCCTCCCAGCTGGCCAAGTAAGGCAACAGCCACAGAGCACTTCCTGAAGATCCATGTTGTTCACACACGTTTCAATTGAACGTGAAACTCTGCCACTGCGTGAGGCGAGCCTGCTGCGGAGAGCGCTCTGCTCTTTGCTTCAAATGGCAAAAAGGCCGCCTTGCTTGTGGGGTAAGTGCGTGCTATTTACGCACAAGAGTAGTCACATTGTGTAAGTTCAGGCACCTAATTTAGGAATGTGGCTGTGCTGGGCTCCCTGTATGGGTAATACTTCCTAGGAGAGAGATTCAGCAGCTCAACTGCTCTTCCATTCAGCATAATAAAAGTGACACACTAAAAGCTCTAAGCAAATAATTGTTATAAAAGGTGTGCACAACATTAATTGGTCTGGTAAATGCCTATATTTGCTCTTTTACGCACAGCTGTGAGGTCTGTGTTCCTTTACAGCTTCTTCGCCCTGTCTGGAATCTTCTAGTCGCATATGGAATGGAAAATTAAACTTTTGATTTATGCGTTGCTGCTTTGCCACTTTTGGACACAGTAGAATACTTACGAATGTGAGATGACAACAAATACTTAGTCATGTAAGTAACTGTGATGGCTATGTCTGGGAGCAGAGGGAATGGATGATTTGTCATTCTAATAGTTTCTATGTGCTGGAAAAGACTCCGTGGTTTTGTAGTGGAGAAGTAAATAGAGAAGCACTCCCAGTCCCCCAGGCTGCAAAGACCAGATAAAAACTGAGCTGCTGCAAAACAAGTTTACATGAGCATTGCCAGCAAGATGGACATGTTAGCAAGTGCAGTAAGAACAGACAAACCTGTGTGTATGCAAAGTCTTGGTAATAACACACGTCCCTTTCCCTAAACTTGGAACTTGGGGTGGGGGAATGTGGGGCAGTTTTTAAACATTTTTTTTTTTCCCCTCCAAAAGTTTTAACAAATGTTCCAAGTTTTTAAAATCTCTGCAGTATCTCCATTAGCTTGGGACTTGTCCAAAAATGTCACAAGGCACTGCAGTCTTGATGATCAACTTTGGAAAAAAAGCAGAGCAAGGCTTTCATGGTTTTTAAGCTCAGAAGAGATTATTTAGATCATCTTCTGCTCTAATCTCTTCTACAGGCTGCAAAATCTTATCAGTTAATTCTGCATAATTCCTTTGCCTCCTATTTAAATTACAACATCTTCCTTAGAAAGCCATGTAAAATGTAGGATTAAAATCTCTGTCTTTAGCTGGTGCTGGATTTTATTTCAGAAATACAGAGTGCGACAGATAGTATGATTCCTCTTATGTGCTTGCAAACAAAAATATAGCTGTAAAGCTCTGGCTGAACTTTTTCCCTTTCTGAATCCTGCAATTCAGTTCTGCAATTTATTCTCTGTGGGTTGTGCTCTGATAGTAGGGCAGGACCAATGTAAAACACTAGGGCATTTCTTTCTAGCTTTCTCAGAATCTGTTCAGGGTCACTCTGAGACCTCTAAATGATAAAGATATAAGAGGAAGAAAAAGCAGTTGTAAGGAGACTTCATTTAAGCTTACTGGGAGGGAAAACTTAGTATGCTTAAGTTAACTTTTGAGAACTAAAGTAATCAGATTTTTCCTTTAAGAATTTAGATTTGCAGAGGCTTTCCGCTATGAATTATTTACCAGTAGCTGGAAAGGCAAAGATATGCCATAAAATACAAGCAAATCTGAAGTCCAGTCTTGGTGTGCGCACTGCTGTTACTGTGTTGTGCTTAGCAAATTTTGAAGGCCAGGCATCTTCAGTATTAAAGCCTGTTTCTGTAGTTTTATATATTTAAACTGGTTAACAGTAAATCAAACACAGAGCCCTCACTTTGGCTAGTTATTTGAGGAAAAACAATCTTGTAAAGTTCACTAGTTTGTTTCTACCTGTACTGTCAGAACAGAATAAAGTTATAATACTCTGTCTGCAGCTTTATCATCTTAAAAATATATTATTCACCTGTTTTATTTACTTCTCTGTGGTGTAGTAGGTTTTCTGGCTTCCTATGATGTTTCTGATTTTAAGTGGGGATTTTGTTTGCTTGTTTGTTTGTTTGTTTTTTAATGCAGAAAATGAGAGACTAGAAGTGCTGAACATTCTGCCTGGAAACCTTGGCATCCCTCTTCTCATGTATTCCCCAAGCTTTCCAAAAGGGTACGATTTTACAGTTGATCAAACTTCACTTTCTGTAGTATTCAAGCAGTTTAGGAAAACTAGTCTGAAGGCTAGCTAGGGCAAATTTGGGTATAAAGCCACCTTCTCAATTTTAAGGAACCATAGTTACTGATATGACAAATTATTATTTCTAATCAAAATGATAGCTAGTATGATTTTGAAACCAGCCACCAAAAATGCTTGTTCAACTAGAAGCAATTCTTGCTATAAGCAAAGTATAGTAATGGATTTCTCAGCATGCATATATCTGCATAGCTAACAACTCAGAAAGAAAATTAAAGATGGTAAAATCTAAAACTCAGTAGGCTTTGCAGCTAGAATTTAAACTGGAATAATGAATAAGAATTTATATTGAGTGGGAGAACAAACCAGGCAATCTGAAACAGTAACTGGTATAAAAATACTAAAGAGATATAAGCAAAAGTTCTATACAGGTATATGAAATTTCAGAGTGACGTTCCTAGGAGGCACATTTTGAAAAGCGAAAAGGCACACTTTGGTATTCTACCTAGATAGAATCACTGAGATATTGTGGGGCTATTAAAAAGTCCAACCAGGAAAGAAACAAGACAAGTCAAACATCTTAATGACATTTAAATGACAACAGTCATTTAAATAGGCTTAGACTTTTAATTCCCTTTAGGCTGTTAATTGCATATCCACCTGATACTCAGTTCTGAAATTAGGCCTTTGTGTTCCTGACCAATTGGTTATTTAAATACTGAGTAATATTACTGAAGGAACTAGGGCTGCTTTGGATCCACTGGTTTCATCTAACTGCATTCAATTTTCTTCCATTAAAGTGAAAGTGAAGAGTACGTCTAGAGATTAAAATTTTCTCTTTGTCAGTATTCATCCTTTCTCAGACTGGAAACAAAAGACCAAAACCTGTTGTCATTCACCTGATTCTGGGGAGGTCTTATAAAGAAAGCATCTTGTTCTTGGGGTGCTGCTCTGCTGCAGATGGCTGCAGAGCTCCCTCTGAGCCGTGTGCTGGTGGGGCAGCAGGCACAGCTGCTGCTCTGAGGGATGGCATAGAATTAATACGTCTTTTTTACATGGCTTAAACTTTTTCACTGTCAAGTGTTTGTGTAGGCATTGCTGTTACACAGGATATACCTATCTGGGTTCCAGCATCTTCTTAAAGATTATGAGAAATCTAACTATCATTAGTGTATTTCTGTGATTTGTTTAAATGCATCTTTCTATTGCTATATGGTTGATGGGAAACATATGATGGGAAACAATATAGCTGATGGTATTTTATCTCAACAAAGGTTAGCAAATTACATGTAAACATGAAAAAAAGAAGACTTCTACTTGAGGCAAACAAAAGCAGCCATGGACAAGGACATAATTTAGTGTATCAGTTTCCAAGTCTGGATATCTCAAAAACATTTAAGAAACCCATCATCTGTCACCTTGTCTACAGTGGATTCTGTTCTCTGCTAATTACCCAAGGACAGTATTTGCATATTCAAAGATGTTTATGGAATTTCTTTTCTCTTGAAAGTTTTGGTTTGAAAACATAGATACAGCATGAGAGATTAATAGTTCCAGTGTCTATATTGTTTAGGAAAACAGGGTCAAGTTACACTTGTTCATATCTCTGGCTGTCCTTAGCTTAACACTGTTTCAAGATAGCGTTGAAATATTTGGACTAAAAATATCCTCTATAGCTGACAACTAAATGGAATCAAACCTATAAGGTTGTTTTATGTAACACTGAAAGGGAAAGAAAAGCCAACAGACCCAGAACAAGAAGGAAACTTTCCATCAGTTAGCATAGCAGACTTCCAGATTTCAGCTCTTGAGTTTTATGTTTACCACCACCCCTAAAAACATGCATGAGTGTCTGGAGAACATTACCAGTCAGGAGGCACACAAATATACAAGCCTGCTGGTCACCTAAAGGTAATTTTACAGCTCTCTGCCCAGCCTGAGCTCTCTTTGGGGGAGGGCCAAAGCACAGCTCAAAGCTACATTTCGGCTGTAGTTTTTGGATCTGTGACTGGGCTATGTAAGCTCAAACATCTCAAAATTCAAATTAAAGAAAATTGAGAAATCCATTGGGGTAGGAAAGAAACAACGTATTTGTTGAGCAGGGGCCAGAATGTTCAGTGTAATGGTCTTTCACACAAGACGATAGTAACCATCTGTGTGATGAATCTTATTCTCCAAGCAAAACGTGTGTTCAGATCTAAGCTTCTATGATTTCCTTGTTCTTTGATATTATCTAACCTTCTTTTATGCACTTCTATTTCTCCTACTGTTTTGGTGTCTCTCTATCCCTGCTATTCCTCAATGGTTTGGTAGGTGGTGTAGGATTCAATGTTCAAACAAGATGCAGTGTTGTGCTTTCCTGTTGTCAAATACCTTTTGCTTCAAGGACTACCAAGCATCAAGCTCTTCTGTTGCTTCTTGTGATGCAAAGCATGAGTATCAGTTTGTCAAGGCAAGGAACTTCCTCCTGGCTTAGCTGTAAAGCATTACATAATTTCATTGCCTATATAAACTATTTTTTCAAAATTTGATCTTTGATGAAATAGAGCTACTACCTACCTAATGCATACATGTTTTGTCCTTTGCAGTGTTTTTCCCTAGGATATCACCTAAAGAAGTCTGTGTTATTTTCAAATGCTTTTGATATGCTGGACTCACATCTGATCCTGTGAAATGAATTTTCTAGGAGGCATGGGCTGATGTAAAAGGAACAGTTTCTCACTCCAAGTGCGTGGCACACTCACTGCCTTAAATCAGTGCTTGGATGTAAAAAATGTCAAACCAATTCAGAGTTAGAGCATGTGCTATTCATCCTACAGAGAGGAGGAGAGTCAATTCTCTCAAATGAACTAAATATGAGCTATATTAGCCAGGACCTTATTGCTTATCTCAGAGATGCTTGGATACTGCAGTGTTGAGGAGAAATACTATATAAAACAGGAGAGGTTACTCAGAACTTGCAAGGCAGCACTGAAGTATCTGAATTAACTCTTCCAGATAACAGCATTTTCCTAGGATCAGACCTTGGTGCATTAGATTTATTAAACAAAAGCTAAGGCATTTACACATGTGCCTACTGTTGTTAAATACGACCACATGAGAGTATTGATACATGCTTTCAGTTGGCACTGATGTGTAGGAACTTAAGCATTAGGCACAAACAGTAAGTGATTTCCTAGAATGTTTTCTCATGTCTGGTTTCTCACAGTGATTTTCGTGTTGCAAGACATTTTCTTCCCTCTTGCAAACTAGGGAATTGAGAGAACATGATGATGGCTGACACCAAGAGGATTTATTGTTTATATTCCAGGCCATTGATTTACTCTATAAATTGTAAGTAAGTCAAACAGCATATCATAACTCATAACAAAAACTGTGATGCAAACCCACAGAACACAAACTTCTTTTTTGGTGTGGTTTCTTATATTGTCTTTCTGCAAAGCAGTATAACAGAAAGCATGATATTCTTTCTGTGCTCTAAGGGAAATCAAAGATAGAAAAAACAAACTGGAAGTGGGGGTAAAATGACAGTTCATTGGACAAGATGAGCAGGTGAAATAATAATCATAGTGAGGGGTGTTGCTATCTTGTTATGGGGAGCACATATCTCACTGGGGCATCTCAGGAGACATTCATTGTATCAGAATTATGCCATAACGGAATAACAGGGCTGTGCCTGACCTTGCTCTGAGCTATTGGTCCCCATTGGAAATGTATGTTGTGCTATACAAACCTAGGGACTGGTGCTTTTCTGATACATGTTGCTGGATGTTGCGCTGATGTCTCTTTCCCATGATGAGGAAAAGGTTTCCCACTTACTCCCCTACTTTAATTCTATTGTTTCCTTCCTCTAAAGCATTGTTAGATGAATGAGAGATACGTAGCTGGCCAAGGCTGGATTGCTACCTATGGTGATACCAAGAAATATCAGGCAGCAAGTTTCCTATGACTGTTGAGGATCAAACTTAAAAAGCCCCAGAGTTTGGATCAGAAAAGAAATTTTCAGCTCCCCTCAACCTCACAAGGCCTGATTGGCAAGGAGATGGGGATTTCTACTTTTTTACTGTTCTTGAAAGTCTGAGGTGCATCTCACTTTATTCAGTCCTGTGAGCATTTTCATTAATAAACTCCCTGCTTTTATGAGGGACTAATGCATTGCTGAAATACTCTTGGGTGTCTTGGTCTTCCCCCATCACAGTGCAATGTCCAAAATTCTTATCTCGTCCTAAGTCTTGTTTGTTATAATGGGCTTAAGTATGTTTATGCAACAGTGTTCTCATGGATGCTCCTGTACCAACCATTCCCCTCGTGGCACTGGCTGTCTTCAATAATAACGCCTCTGTTATAGTCCCGTGTATCTATATACTTCCAACTTACACTCAATGTGTAATTAAATTACCTCTGACGTAATTTTGCAGTCTGAGCACTCTGTGTTTGTGACAGTATGCAAAACCAAATCCCAGGCATAGTGGCTATCCAGGGCCAGTATCACTTTCCTCATCACTGCGTATTTCTCTGTGAAAGCACTGTTGCAGGAACTTCTTGCTGCCACGCTGCACGCCCCAGGAGATGCAGACCTGGCAGATGCAGTGCTGCTTGTCGGTGCAGTTCCCAAGCGGCTCATTGCGGGTCCCATTGTTTCGTTTCCCCACAGAGCACATAGCTTCACCCCACAGATGTAACCTGCTGCTCCATACCTGCGTGTAGATGTTGCATCGCCTTTTTGCTAGATGCCTTGCTTTTCTTCTCCAAGTCATGAACTGAGTTTTGTTTCATCTCAGAAAATGGGCAGCAAGCATATGAAAAGGTATTTTTCTCTTCTAACATCACCACAGATGGGAACACAGTCTCCCTGAGAAATCTACTTTGGACGTATTCCACTAAATGGAGTGAAAGAGGGCATTTTCTGGAGTATGTAGTTTGTGTGATTCATACTTTGGTCAAAAAGATGGAGCTTATGTATTTATATAGGGTTTTTTAAAGGAAATTGACTTTTTAATTCTAGACACATGTTTCAGTGAGGCTGCCCAGTTGCTGGGCCATGGTCTGTGTGTGTGATCTATTTTCTCAGTTGCATATGAGTCAAAACCTTGCTCACAAATCTTTTGATTTGTCATGTTACAAAAGTCCCACTTTTGCAGCCTTATCATAGCAAAGCCACCCAGAAGAGTAAGAATTGTAGGAGCAGGCCCTTTGTCTGAAAACAAAATTTTTAATATGTATTCTGCGAAATCTTTAGTAATAATATCCTGAACTATGCATGCTTAAAAGGAATTATTTTAGCATTCTAAGAAGTAATAGCAAGAAATTAATAAAGCAAAATAACTTCAGTTTGATAACCAGTTTTAAAAATCTGCAAGACGTACAGTTTCTGTGTCATGAAGTAATATCCCAAAGGAAGTCGATGGATACAAATATATCTCAGCAAAATAGTAAAGAAGCTGCAACTCGTGGTGACTGAAAGTCTTCTTTATCTCTAGATCTAATCTTTATTATGTCAAGATCCTGTGGAATTGAGAACAAATTGAGGGTAAATCCAATTGGATTTTAAACCAGTGGCTTTTGTATGCTACAGGGCAAATCTGATAGTTTAAGAAAACTGAGAAAAGTAGACTTTTTGTACTTTGAAAAATGTAATTACTGACTGTTGCAAGGCGTAAGGAAATGACACGGTTATCTCTGCTTGTGCCAAAATCTTTCCTCTAGTACAATTCCAATGATCTGCTTTCTTTTGCCATGTCTAAGATAGGCTTTTTTTTTTTTTCTTTTTTTAATTTTTAATAATGAAGAAGCAGAATATGTAAAATACTCCATCACATAAAAACAAATCAAACGACTTGACTGACTGTTTGATCTTTCTAAATTAAAAAGATCAAATGGTGGTGAGTAAATCCATTTGCTTTCCTCCTGTCATTGATTCTTTGGGCCTACAAATGTTAAAGGGAAGACACAGATGAGGCTGCTGGACAGTTATTGTCTGATTCTGACAGATATCCTGTCCAAGCTTCCTTGAGGAGAGATTGAAGGATGTTATCATTCCCCTAAGTTAAGCTAAATCCATGATACCAAATGGAATATACAGCAGTTGGGTATCACCATCACCTTCTATCTCATGTGTCCATTTTCTTTCCTACCCTCCTCTTGGAGGTCTTCTTCTGACCTTTGTGTGTGTATGTTTTCCTAGGAGGTGTGACTCAGCTGTGGCATGTCTTGTTTCACTGCTATGAACCCATGACTAAAAGGGCAGCTAAAAGCAGCACTGCAATCACCAGACACTGCTAGGAGTTTGCCAGGTTTTGGAGTGGTTGATACAACCATGCACTGCTGGGTCTGTCTTTTTTGAGGCACAAGTGAGTTGAAAATAAGAGAGGCACCAGAACAGAAGCCCTTCTTCTTTCTAATTTTTGTTCTTTTCTCCCCTTTCCTGTATAGGCTTGGTTTGCTTTAAAGAAGGAGAACTGATTTCAACTAACTACAGCTTTCTGTTGCAAAGGGACACTTATTGCCCTCTTTAACATGAAGTAGAAGGGGCTTTCCATTATACCATACTAAAAATGATAGGTAAAGGCAATGGAAAATGGAAATGTTTTGCTGTTCTGCTTAATGTGTTTTCTTTTCCTTTTTTTTTTTTTACTAGTTATTTAAGAAAAGAGTCAAAGCATTTTCATTTTCACTGTGAAACCACATGGCCATTTTGAAACTCTTAATCCAGATGTTATACACTGTCATATTCAGATAAACATTTCTGACTCACTTTGTCTACCAAAATTAACATACTTCCATGGTCATTTGACAGAAAAAATTCTCTTGATCGTTTGGGGAATGACCCAACCACTTGGACCTCTGCCTGATTGGTATCCTATCCCGGACTTTTCATAACGGCTGCTCTTCATAGTAACTTTTAACATTGTACCTCTTACTAGCAAGAACAGTTTTACTGAATACCAGCAAATGTTACATCAGCACAGACAGAAGTCAAATGTGCTTAAGATAAGTTTCTTCCAGGCCTAGTCAGAGATCACAATGTCCTCCATCTGCAGGAAGCTCCTCTAATATGCTTTTTTTTTAAATGGGGCAGACATCAAGCATGACTGAAGACTCTGCTCTTCACTATTTGGAGCATGGGCATAAGCACGCTAGATAAAACTGAGGGATTCTGCTTTTAGTTTGGCAAAAATGGAAGCTGTGCATTATGCCATATGTGGTAAAACAAATAAGCTCAGCTCTGTGGGTAAAGCTAGTTTTCTATGACACTTCAAGTGGACTAAATAGTACTTTTCAGCTGCTCTTAGACTTGAAATGGGCAGAGCTCAGAGGGGGTGGTTATGCAAGTACTGCAAAGGAAAATAAATGCATGGAAATATCACTACAAATAGCTACCTCCTTGAAATTCAGTATATATTTAATTCCTAGGTTGATTGGTTGCTTCACCAGTAGTGAAGGATAATGAGCTTCAAGGACTGTGGGAACCTGCAATTGAAGCAGAACTGAGGTATCTTGCAAAAACATTAAAAGGACAATGGGGGATCACACTTGAGGGGGAGAGGAAGTGCAGAATTACCAATGTGACTACTTGAATAAGAAAGCTTTATGTTGAGACTCATTAAATGGCCTCCTTTGTGCTTCTTCTCCTCGACTAGGACTAATGTGTGATTTGAATGTGAACAATTATATTTATTATGCTAGCAGAATCATGCTAGCAGAATTATGCTAGCAGAATCAAAGTGCAGGGGCTACTGCATGCAAAAGTCACAGTTCCCTTGTAGCCAAACGACATTGAAATACAGATGAAGATCCCAACAACCAACCATTGCTCATACAAGCTGGGGCGGGGGGAGGATAAGCAATAGCAGTGCCACTGCAGAGAATAGCTATCCTAGAGCTAGAATTACCTGATGTGGGCAAAAATTGTTAAACAGTTCACTCCCTTAACGGCTTGCTTGGCTTTAACTAAAAGTAAACTCATCCTCATCTGTCAGTAGGAAAGATCTGCTATGTGGTCTAAATGTGAGCTTGTCTTCTTGACCAGTAATAAGAGCACATTTCTGCAACAGGGGAGAAACAGTCTTAGTTCTGTCATTCTTAAAGCCTAATCAGGGTGGTGATTGCAGTTGGTGCTTCCATATTTGTACTGACAGTTCCATCCTCAATTAATACATGCATGTATATGTATGATCTATCTATGTATAGATATGTAGTCTCATAATACTTATTCAGTGTGGTAAAACAGGTGAAGAATGTTAACATTATGCTTTAGGATCACTATGCAGGGACTGAAATAGATTAGCAAATTATGTGTTCTTGTTAGCAGGATAAGCAGTGAATCACTGTTGCCTTCTGCTAAATCAGCACAAACCAGAATGTCCCATTGTTAATTATTTACAAACTCGTTTTAATAGTTTCCTGTAGCAGTTAGATTAAAATCTACTAATATTGTTTCAAAACATAAAATCCTTATTCTCTGCTGCTTTGTAGTGATATACATCTGGGTAATGTGGGTGTAAAATGTTATCATTCTGTCGCGGTAGGGCTTTACACTCACTTTTTGCTGGTGTCGATAACTACACATGCTAACAGGCAAGCATGGAATCAAGCCTTTAAAATAAAGTTCAATAAGCAGATTAAGCAGAATTGTCAGAGAAATCTGAGCTGCAGTGCTGCTGTTAATGCCGGAAATCCTGATGTATTGTTAAAAAAGCAAGTGTTAATTGGACAATTAAAATCCCCATTTACGATATGCAGAAAAGCCTTGGGGTTCTGCTTTAATGTAGGACTGAGTGTTTCAAGTGAAACCATGCCTGCCTTGCAGTGCAATGTGGAAACTTACACATATACGGCTTGTAAATATACAGATATTCACCAACCTCTGATTTCTAAGTGGGTGATACTGCAGTGCAGTTTCCCTTCCTTGCTTAGAAATGAGTTGGCCTGTTAGAAATGTTAGAAGCTGGATGATGCCTCAGTCTTCCTGTGGTTTGAGAAAAATTGCTCTGCTCAGACAGAAACATCCTGCCTGAGTTGGCCTTTTCATATTGTGATTACTAGGACATTAGCCCTACTGAATTAGAGTAATAAAACCTCCAAAGCTATTGAAATGACCTTGGTAACCTCAAAGAGAAGATGGTCTTAAGTGGAGTAGGTGTGATTTTCTTGCTTTTAATGAATTAAACCCACTATGCTCAGAGTGACTTACTGACAACCCTTTTCAACAGTTACTTCATACGATACAGTTTTTTGTGATTATTTTGCTGTATCATAAGGCATACAATACAGTGTCATATAAAGAGAGTTAACAGGCTGCATGATTTCTATTCATTAGTAAAAGAGCTGTGCACTAAAAGGAGTGAAAAGAAAGATAATGCAATATTGTGATTGTTTTTAAATATCAAATTAAAGCAAAAATAAAGATGGGAAATACCCGATATATTGGCTGATATTCATTTGCTGTTTCAGTGATCACAAAATTAGTTTCTGCTGTCAGATGAGCCTGGCAAGTAGGAACGCCTTAGTTAAGAATTTTGGATGATACAAAGAGAAAACAGTTCATCTTACCTGCACTGATCACTCTGTGAAATGCCCCTGCATGTGAGAAGAATTGATCAGAATGTAAGAACTGTTTTTAAGATCTCATATTCCGGGAATAGACACATCTAAGTTCTCACTGATGGTACAAAACAATCCAGTTAAGAGGTGGAAAATACTTTTTTAAACAATGAATAATTAGTGTATTATTGGGCCTAACAAAAGTCATTTGGTTTCAAGCAAGATCAAAATAGGATTTTGTACATAATAGGAGTACCCATTGTTATTACGAATCAAGTATAACAGAGATTTTGAAAGAGATGTTCAACCAAGATCAAGTATTTATGACTGGAAAGGAGGGTAGAACTAGATAGTTCCTGTTTGCATCAGTTCTTTTCTTGCCACAGAAGGTAACCAGAAACTAGACTTCACAGATTTTAGGTCCAGTTTTTAGCACAGCACTGTATGTGTACTTAAAATAATAACAGAAACTCCTGAATCCTTCTTCTCCAGAATTCAGACTATTATGCTCTATAGATTTTGATTCAGATGTGTTTCAGCATTTCTCCTGATTTTGTTCAGTAAGCAGCCACAAAAAGATGCAGTTTCCAGTTTCTATAGGTGTTTTGTTAGAGCTATGGGATTAGACGCTAAGTGCATAAACAAAATATTTATGTAATTGAGTTTCCTCATGGAGGTTCAGAAAACAGTTTTTTTTTAATTATGGAAGTAGCTGAACCATAGTAAATATAAGTCTTGTGCTCAAGGAAAAATGTCTTAAGTACTGTTAATGTCTTGCTTTATTCTTAGTGTGCTATAACACTCCAATTAAGGAATTCTGCTACTCCTTTATAATAAGAAATATTGTATTTCAGTAACAATTGTGTTATTGAATATTTTCTTAAAATTGTATTAGTGAAATGAACAACTGAATGTTGGTTATGTACTATGTATCACTGTCCAGATACTGTATCTACAACAGTTAATTGCTTGTTGTGACTGGAATGTAATCTCAGTGGTTTTGGTTCTGTTACCTCCATGGAGCTTTCACTCCTTAATGGCTACAAAGACTAATCTTGAGTTAAGAGCCAAACAGTTTTGACTCTGCATTACCGTAGTGGTGTTTAGATTAGTGGCTTTTAATGTCAAGAAGAAATTATAGCTCACCCATGCCTTTCCAGGCAGAGTAGCTCATCTAGAGGACATCAGAACAATTTAGAGGAAGTCTGGAATTAACTCCTCATAATTAGAAAGAAAAACAAATCCTTTACCCTGTGTCATTATCCTATATTTAAGAAGTGAATTATTAAACTGTAAAATCGGGGGTGGGGGGTGGGTCCTGTATTTTTGCTGGTCTGTGAAATAATGGTAGGAAAAAGTAGCCTCATTACAGATTTCTCCTATGAGTATGTAGGGAACATCTATTTTTTCCCCTGGTTATCTGCACTGGCATGTGCACAAGGTTATTTGTGCTTACGTACAGCATTTAATGCTTGTCCTTTTGAATTTATCATCCAGTGAGGGAGCAGAAACAATACTCTGTCACTTACATGAGACCACAGTCATAACAAAAAGAGCTAGTAAGAAGTATTTTAAGCTAAAAACCTGTACACCTCTCACAACTATGGCCTGATTATTTTTTTAACAATTATGAATAGCAAACACATTAGTAAACAACCGTGCACACAATTTTTTACCCAAAAAAGCTAAATTAATCAGTTCACAGTGAACAGTTTGCCTAGTAACAGTTATAATCCTGTACTTGTGTTGTCATAGTCACAATTTAAATGAGATATTTGCATTACGACTAGCTATGGTTCCAATTTGTGGTGTTTTGTGTCTTGTGTGAGTATTCAAGTCTTTGGACTTGATGTTATGGTACACTTGAAAGACCATACTAGAAATGGCAGATGAAAGGTAAAAACTAGGATATTAATGTAATGATATTGTGGTTCATAGGTTTAATATTTACAACTGAAAAACCTTAGAAGTGTCCTCCTTCCCCTCCTCCTCTTCCTCCTTTTTCTTTTCTTTTATTCTGGCAGCTTCTTCAGGCTACCACATGATCACCTCACATAATATTTATGAGAAAAATACTTTTCAACTGCTGGTATAAAGAAGTTTCAATTGGAGAATGATCAGTTCAACTGAGTTTTGTCTTGATTACCAATTTCTTTTCTCACTAATTTATAAATATTTTAAACAATGTCAATATTTTCCTGTGGAAGCAATATTCTTTTCATTTTCTCTGAAGACACAAGAAGGATTGGTTACTTCTCCAGAACCTGCCAACAGCTTTCACCTTTGGTATCTAGTATCTGATTGATATCTGTAAATGTAGAGTTCATTTTCTCCTAGAAGAAATTTCATGCTGTTCCCAGTGTTTGTGCTGTCTACCCCCATCCTTCTTCCCGCTGCATACAATTGTTTGTCTCAGCAGCCATGAAAGAACCTGTTCTATATCACCTCAGAACAAAATGCAAGTCTGCTGTATCACTGAAATTTCGGTTTTTGTAAATGAAAGCATGACAAAAATGACTTATCAAACAAGTTTCTTTTGAGATAGGCAAAGTTCTTAACAATTGTTTGCATTCCCTGAGTTATAGCATAGCACTATGGCTACTAAAATTTCTCCCAGAGAACTGCCGTTTTCTTCAGAAACATGACTAGAGTTGTTAAGTATTGTACAACTGGACTGTCATTGTAGGGATGGGGCTGAATTTTTCCTGGTTTTGTATGTTACGTAGGTCTTTACTGGAAAACTATATAGCAGGTTGCTGGATATTAATAAGGAGGAGGGATTTCCTCTTCTTTGGTCCAGGGAGTTATTTAGGTCCTCAGATATGAACTCATTCAGAATAAATCAGCAACACCAAATATCTAAATGTTTACTTGAAAAGATTTCAAAACACCTTGAAATACTCATTATCTCCAACTACTTGCAATTCTGTTAATATAATTTATTAATAACATTAGAATTACCTTCCCATTGCTTCCTTATCATTGGATAAATGCAGATGGAATTACAATTGCAAGGACAAGCTGAAGAAAGCACTAGCACATCTCCATTCATCAACAAAAGCAAGAGAGCTGGATATATCCCTGTATGTATATCATAACTATACAGTACTAGTATACAGTTACATAATGACATAACCTTTACAAGACCTTAGAAACCAGGGAATCCTGTTTTGAGGATGGTATTTCATGTGCTTTTTTTAATGTATACCAACAATATTTAGAAACATATTAATTCCCTAAACAAACCAAAAAGGAAAAAAAAAAGCCTTCAAAATGTGTTTTCTTCTGGGTTTGTGTCACCCAATAGCTTTCAGTGAAGTTATCAGAAACTACTTTAGAAAAAGATTAATAGAGCAATAAAGACTCCAAGGAGACAGGAACGTGAAAACCTAAGCAAACTATTAATCCCCCAAATCTAAACCACAAGATCCATAGCTCCTCGTTAATGTTAATAATCCCATGCACAATAATGAAAAGAAAAATTAAAAGCCTTGAGCTTTGCCAAGAAGGATACTTCACACAGTGACAGTTTCTTGTCTAGGGTGAGAAGTGTACATTTCTAGACTGCCACATCCATGTTCCAGACTACACTTAGGCATGAGCTCAGTAGCTGCAGCTGACAACAGAAGGCGAAGTAACAGAAAAGGTCTTAGAAAATGACTGTGTACGTCCAAATGAAAAATGTAATTTTTTGGGAAGACTTTTCATGTAATTAAGCAAGATACAATGGGCTTGCTTTTGCTTTGCTTAAAACCAAAGTTCTCATAAAAGAGGAAAATCTTCACTGTCTGAATTTTATGCTAACACTATTTCTATGTAAATTCTTCTTTACATGGTATATATATATAGGGTATAGAGCATATACTTAATAACAGACATGCAATTAACATTTATACTGTATTTTACGTGCTCAGGATAAGCACTAACGAACGAAAATGCAGTATATTGCTGAACTCTGGGGTGATCATGATAAGCACATAACTATGTGGTCTTAGGTATAATTATGCTTTCTTAAGCTCTGCTAATCTGCAATAAAATCTCATTTTAAATTCAGTATGGAATTGGGTCTATTAATTTTACTCTTTCTTCTAAGTCACAGTTGGGGCCTAAACTAGCATAGATTTTACACTGTTTTCATTTCATTGACCACAGTGGTTTTGATTTATGACATACAATAAGAGATGCAGTCTCTCCAGTTTTATACCATTTGGAATAACATGTTTCCAAGATTGATATCTGGCTAGAAAGTCTGACATGCTGTAAGAAAGAACAGTGTGAGAAAGAAAGGATAGTATCTGCCTCATTTAATTCTAATTGCCATTATCTCATTCTTTGCTTCTAAGAAAAAGACAGTGTAGTAGTATATTCTGGTAGATAGATAGAAACAAAGAAATGCCTGGGAGTACCCTTCATGTTACTGAATACTGACTGTTCACAGTATTATTATTACAGCAGACAGCAAACATTATTTCGTTTACACAGGTTATTCCTTTGAGTGTGTGCATACAAACATATGTATGCATCTTCTCCTAGCACTGTAATTTTTCCTAAGTCAGGTGAATAAAATTTCTGAAATTCAAGTGCTAAAATTCTTAAAATATTTTCAATTCATGTTTTGTTCAGAATCCTGTTGCTGTCCTGCAGGGTAACTGGCACACTGGTGCTGCTGTACTGCCTCTGCATCACACCAAGAAACCTACCTTTTTTTAGTAAAAATTGGTAAGGGTATGTTATGGATCCTCACTGCTGCCGCCTTCATAAACTAGGGTTGTGGGAGCAAGAAGCCCTCAGTGCTCAAATGCAAAATGCACTAAGTAGCTGTCATAGTGACAATTAAACATGTGCATGGAGATGGGCCAATTTCAAATGGAATTTTAAGAAGAACATACCAAGAACAAGGCAACAAAAGGAACAGCACATGGTAAGCAGCAGATCACATAATACGGGAGAACAAAGACACCAGAATATCACCTGCTGTCTGAAAAACTGCAGCATACTATTCACTCATATTAGACATCAACAAATCTGCGTATTAGAGAAATATTAGTGTTCTAGCATGGAGAAGCTTCAGATGGAGTATGCATCTTGCTAAACACCAAGGAGTGTAATTATGAGCCCCAAATCTGTAAGAAATCAGGCATCATCAGCTCCATGTTTTTTTGGAATGACTTTCATTATGTCATAATGTTGTACTGAAAACTGTACAGAATGTTTCAGCCACTGATGTTATAGTGGACTATTTATAGAGTTTTTTCTTGCTTTATAACATCCTTGCCTTACAAGCAACAAGTGAAGCATCTAATCTACTATTAATCTTCAAAGCACGATGGAAAGTATCCTGGATGTTCTATGATCTAACCAGGCATGGTCCTGTAAATCCATGTGAACTGAGCTTTAGATCTCTATGAAATACATTTGCAAATCACTGTGTTGGAACTTAGTTCTGTAAGTGGGATAAAGTGTAATTATATTTATTCAGTGCATTCTCATAAAACCTGATATTTTAAAGTTATCCAAACTCAGAACTTTCCATGTGATAGGGGGCTGTTTTGAGAAATATGTCTCAGTTTAAATAATTTGGAGGAAGAGATACTTAGGAGGTTTGAATATTGCAACAATATGAAAAAAAAAGTCTTTCACTATTTTATTATACTTAGAAAAAAAAGTATTTTCAGTCAGGAAGAAGTTTGAGAGGTAAAAATCTCTTGAAGTCAGCAGCAACCAAACCCAGGAAATTTTAAAGGAATTGCATAAGTCGTCATAACTTTGGAGTTCATCTGTAGAACCTCTGTACTATATACTTATACATTACTTGGCTGCTCTTGCAATCTGTCAGAACAGGTTTTCTACTGCTGGAAGTAATGATAAAATCTCAGAAGTGTTAGATATTACTTTTTCACGATGTCCTTGAACAGTGTGAAGTTACAGATCATGAGTATGGCTTCTCTAGAAACACCATGTCTTCTGTTATGCTACTCACACACTCTGTTTACCAAACTTATTGTGATTTCATGACGTTTATTGGTTTTCATTACATTTACTGGTTCAAAACCCTTCTGCCATCACACATCCGTCACACATTTTACTCTGTCAATGATCCAAAGTCAATTTTACTATTTCGTGGGATACTCTGCTGTCCTCACCTCATGACCATTGCATCACGTTAGCAGAGCCCCTCCACTGTCTGTTTATTCCAGCGTGCTGTTGATGCTACAAGTCCTGCAGCCTCTGTGGATTGCCAAACTCCTTTCTGCCAGAGGCCTAGCTTCCTCAGTGCCAGAACTAATGTGTCTTTCATAACGTATGCTCTGCAGGAATGTTCATGAGAGGTGACCTGTTCCATGCCAACCCTCTGCTTTACCCCACGGTAAACGCATGGCAGCTATCCTTCAAGTACATTGCATTTTAAAGCCTTTCATTCCCCTGCATTAAGCTCACGCAGATGATGGTTAGAGGCCAACGCCCGGTGTTGTGCCTCCCACCTCTTCTCATCAGTACTGTCGACTGCAGAAAAACTTGCACAAGGCCGTTTAAATCCTCCCTCTCCCGAAGTACCTCTCAGTGCGGCACATAGCGCCTAAGTCCGGAGGGACAGACCTGTCCGGCAACTCCCGGCGGAGCTCAGGGAGACCCAGGCCCCCAGCCCGGTGAGGCACGAATGACTCCGCCTCGG
>NW_009909766.1:27404-40103 GCF_000696875.1 Nestor notabilis | reverse complement strand
ACATATATATTTAGATATATAAAAATTATACTTCATTTATATTTTGGTGTACAAATAGTATTAATAAGCACACAGACTCACATGTATGTGGCTTTCATCTGTGTAAATTACAGTTAGTAAGTCTTACTGCTGTACTTAGCAGTGGAGAATATGGAAGTTTATGCTTGTGGATCTTTTTTGCATTTACAGTGTCAGACTTGGCAGATCACGGTAGAACACTCAGTATTTGTGGGTGTTTCATCTTGATGAGTTTGAGTGGGACTGCTGTAGAGGGAGGCTAGCCCATTGCATAATGCTAACATGTTTATATCTCTGTTCAATAATTAATGATATGCATTTATGTCTCTTTAGTTAGTATTCATAGGAATAAACAGCCTTTTCTGTACAACATGCAGGATTAGACACTGCTTTTTACTTGCACTGTATTTCCCTGGAATTATAAAGCTATCTGATAACTGCTCATGAAAAAGACAGAATGTGTATACCATTCCTTTAAACTTGGAATGTGTGCATTTTATGTATATTAATAGTAGTATCATCATTAAATAAATTAATTTTTCAATAGGGATGAACTGCTGTTTCTCTCTCAAGACTGACGCCGAAGAATTCGTTGAATCCATTACAAAGTTTTGATACCCAGAATGCTTGATAGTCATTCTCATCTCCAATAATGTCTTCGGAATAGACGTAATGAAGTGGAATAACTCATTTAGATTGGATCTTGTCAACACCATTATTAATTTAAAACACCCATTTTTGAAGATTAAAAGTAGCTGTTTTAGCCTGCACTGGCAAACAAAGAACTGAGTGGAACAGTGGGGCTGGATTTCCAGTCTGCTGCTGCCCTTTCATGCCTTTCCTGTCGCATAAGTGATCTGGAAACCTATTTGGATCATCCCACAACTATTTCTAGTAGCATAAAAACAATATATGGATGTCATGCTGCTCCTTTCCAACCCTTCAGTAAGAAAGATGGCTGATATCAACCACGAATGACAGTAATGGGGATGCTGCAGCCTTTAATCTTTTTTTTTCTAACCTATATCAGGCACCAAAGAGAGTTTTAGTGGTCATGGCAATGCATCAAGTAGACCATAGCTCAGCTGTATTGATGAAGCTAGGCCTAAATTATATGATAAGCCTTTATGTAAAATGCCAGAATAGTTTGTAGAGTTAATTCAAACTGGTAGAGATTACCATCGCATTTAAACTGGATGATACAAGACAATACAGCAATGCCCCTGCATGCTCTGATTTTTAGTGTGTTGGTTCTTCACTGCACTCAGACATCCTTAAAATGTTATTGAACTGCCTTAAAAAATTCTGAAGGAAGAAAACACCTCTTTACCCAAAGAAATCAGATGCAGGAAGGTTTGTCCATGCATCCCTTGCACACTTACAATTCTCTGCACTAGTTACCTTGGAGTGTTAATGTCTGATTGCCTAGATTCTTTACAAAAGCATGGAATTTAAGAGCATGATACATAAAAGCACAGAATATAAAATGTTAAAATTTGACTGATTTTCTGTATGTTTGATGCAGATGTAAAAGAACCTGGATCTTACAGGCTTCATTCACAAGCAGTGGTCTGAATTACAACAAATGTCGAGACCTGGTACAAAGGCTCTGTAAGAATCATATGATTCTTCTGGGACAGAGGGGGGTTAAGGAAGACAGAAGTCTTCATCAAAATCAAGCATATTCTCTTTACGATGCAATATCCCCCACAAATACAGGAATCCGAAGAACCCAGATACAATAATTTTTTCTATAACAGTTTTGTCATTTGTGTTGCTGTAAAGGTGCATTCAAACTTTCATAAATTTCTCTGTTCCCAGGTCTGGAAGCCAGGTTTAATTATAACATTTGCTATCAACCCTGACACATAAAGCTATAAAATTGCTTTCTAAAACTCACTGAGCCTTCTTTAAATTTTGCACTGAAGTTTGCTGAATTTAAACAATTGGATGAGGTGGATTCTTCATGATTGCTAAGCAGTGTGAGTCCATAAACTTGTTTCTGGCTCATGTTCAATCCACAGCAACAAGAAACTTCTGGTTTGGGTTGGGTTTTTTTTTAAGCCAGGATAACAAAGCATTTCTTCTCCATGTAACATATACAGCAAAAAAAGAATTATACAGTGTTTCAGAGTGGCTTTGGATATATTCCAGCTTGGGTCATTATATTTCTGTTCTCCCAAAAGGACAACACTAAATTACAAAAATTCACAGCAAAGAAAATAAAATAAGGTGTTCCTAAAACAGTAATAAACCCTGCAGTGAACCTGCTTCAAACACCCACTTGAAGGACAAGTGAAAAACCAGCTTCTTATAATTTAATGATCTAAAAAGATGAGTCATATTAGGCTTGAAATGAGTTGAGGATACTTTGGGCATGATTTCTTGAGAGGAGGTTACCTAAACAAGGAGTATTTTCCTCTTGCTTTTTGCACTACATAACACGTAAGTATTGTCTTGAAAAGAGTAAACAGTGAAATTTTCTTAGAGAAATGATCACTGGGGAAAACGAACCAAAATAGAACATGGGTAAAAAGTGAAAAGAATTTAGACACCTGTAACTGGGGAACATGAGATCACTGCAGAAACAGGGCTGTCTAGTTCTCACTCAGAAGGGCAATGTCTTTGGCTGTTTCTATATTCTATAACCTTCTTCAAAGTTATGTGTGGTTTTACTCCTCATTTACACTCCCATCATCATTACAACAGAGTACATTGCCCTGGCAGTAACGCAGTTTTGAAGAGATGGAGATCTAGCTCTAGGAATGTGATTCATTTGTTGAAATGTGAACACCTATCTGAGCTATTTATTTGCTTTCTAGCCAAGAAATAGCAATTCTGAGGTACAATCTATCTTATCATAAAATAGATATGTTCATAAATATCAAATGAATCCGGCATGTTTCTCTCCCTTGACAATAATAGAAAGCCAGATAATGAACTCACACACAAATATCCATGATGTAGGCATCTACAGTAACCTGAGATGAATCTTAGTCTCAGCTTCACAAATTTAATTTAAACACTGTGTCCTTTACTTCCCTGCTAACACTGTTGTTATCCCTGATGATGGGATAGGATACTGGATAAAAATTAGCTCGGTAAAGCACATAACATACTGGAACCTCTCCAGTGTCTTCATACATTTGTGCCAGGGATTTCAAGAGTGTCAACAATTCCTTATAGCTTTTAGACAATTTCAGAGGCTGCTGAAGTGCAGGATGAGCACCTGGTCTTCAGCAATAATAGAGGCCCCAGGCTGTATCAAAGACCACAAAACCTGGGACCTGCTGAGCTGCTGAAAATAAATCAGATCATCCTTTTTTTGCAGTCCTCTTTTAAAAGGAAAAGAGATTTTAGAAAGGGTGAAATTAGAGCTCTCCACAAATCCAGAGTAAATAGGTTTTAATATTCTTCCTTGAAACTGAGTGGGAGAGGTGGGGAAAGAGAAGGGAAAGGAAATTCCCTCTGTTTTGCAGACGCAGATGGAGAAGGAACAGGACATCTGCTCCTTCAGTGGACTGCAGTAGTAGCTGCTTCCCTGGAAGAGACCATCAGGAGGGTTTCTGACCTATTTGTACCATGTACGTTTATCTCCTGTTACTTACATGACCCAGTAATACTAGAGTAGAGAAAGATACCATGATTTATTCAGCTGTCTACACATCAGTTTCTGGAACTTCCCTCTTGCACTATTCAGGCACCCCACAGGCTAATCCTCACCCTGTCCGTGCACCTGTATAGGACAGGTAAAAGGGTTTTACCTCAATACTGCCATCC
This sequence comes from Nestor notabilis, assembly GCF_000696875.1. Classification (NCBI taxonomy): domain Eukaryota; kingdom Metazoa; phylum Chordata; class Aves; order Psittaciformes; family Psittacidae; genus Nestor; species Nestor notabilis. Next base: position 36,305 of record NW_009909766.1, on the reverse strand, counting down.
CATTCCCTATGCAAATTGACTTCAATATGTCAGATTTTACTGGGAATACAATACTAAGATCTTCATCCAGTGTGAACTGGAGTTATTTTATCTTAGGAAAAGAAACTGCAACATTTAGAAAATACACTGTTGTACCCAGTTCCGTAACATTTTAACCTACTTGCAGCTCTAGTGCCTTTTAGCTGGTGAGGTTGTCAGAAGAAAATTTAATGAGAGACTCATGTGTGTGTGTGCATGTGCACAAGTGTGCAAACAAGCACACGTAATATGGTGGAGATACTAGAAATCACGATTACACAAAACAGGAAGGCACTACACATGGGAAGTATATTAAGATGTACCCACACAGTAGTCCTTGGTGCTTTTTCTAAGCTCATATAAACTTGGGAAAGATCTTTCCTTGAAGGAGAATAGAATTTGATTTGCTTATATGTGAGCACCAGGGAAGCAATGGGTAGGAAAGATGCAGGTGACTCTGTATATCTGCTGAAAAGTCCCTCATTATGGAAGGTGAGCTCTGACCACGGGACTGTAAAAGGAGTTAAGTTATTCTTTGATGTGAATAAAAGTTTTAGAATTTGAATCTCAGAAAGCATCCTGAATATGTTTAGATTTCCCTCCCTTAGCTTTAGAACTTGCATTGAAGTGGCAGACATAGGTCCTCATAACATATACTGGTCCAACACTCTTGCAACAAATAGCTAATGCAAAATCTTTCAGCAATGAAAATAGTCTTCGTTTCATTTAATATTTCTCTCTACAGCTCAGTACATTCTGTGACTTTAAGAAGCATTTGATTGCTGCCAAATATACATATATTTCTTGTATTTAGTTCTTCAGTTTAAAAAAGCACTGCTTTGACTGTGAGGATGTGAACTTTAATATTATTCTACATTCTGACAAATCATTTATTTTGTATACTAACAGATGACCAATAAGGTGCGTATTTCATTCCAGATTACCCTGTCACATTTCCATAATAAAACTAAGTGGTATTTGATCACCAGCTAACCAGCATTCTTGCTACAGGTTTTGAAGTCACGGCTAGACATAATACTAATCCTTCTATCAAAAAACAATTATGCAACAGTTCAGTACTCTAAACCTTTAATTCAGCCCAATCCATGTACATATGGGAGATGATAATGTTTTTATTGGGTTGTTTTTTTTTTTTTTTTTAATTAAAAATCTATAAGGCCAAGTAACAGAGTTAAATATTACATTGATTTTATATGCTTGCTTTCTGGCTCACTTCTCGTGGCAGTGCTCAGAGCATGTGAAGCAATGTTTGTCTGACATGATTCCTGAATTCAGTCTCTAAAATCCAAGTCATTCTGTCATTGGTGGGACCAAATACCAAAAATTTAAATTAGTGAAGTTGTTAAGATAAGGAGAGATATTTACATACTCCTGGTTTTCAGTGGGATAGAATTAATTTTCTTCCTATCAGCTGGTGCAGTGGTGTGATTTGGCTTTAGTCTGAGAACAATGCTGATAGCATGCCGATGTTTCGGTTGTTGCTAAGTAGCGCTTACCTTTAATCAAGGAGTTTTGATAGTGTCCTATGCCAGTGAGGAGGGGCACAAGAAGCCATGAGGTAGCAGAGACAGGACAGCTGACCTGAATAGCCAAAGGGATATAAACTGGGAGGAGTTGGCTGGGAGGGACTGATCACTGCTTGGGGACGGGCTGGGCATTGGTCAGCTGGTGGTGAGCAATTGTACGGTGCATTGCTTGTCCTTCTAGGGTTTTATTCCTCTCTCTTTCTTTTCCTTGTATTATTACTGTTGTTGTTATTACCTTTTACTTTATTTAAGTTACTAAATTATTCTTATCTCAACCCCCGGGTTTTACCTTTTTCTGAATCTCCTGGGGGAAGGGGGGAAGTGAGTAATCATCTGCGTGGTGCTTAGTTGGTGGCTGGGGTTAAACCACAACATATTTAAAGAGTTATTAAAATAAACTGTAATTTAATTCAGAGGGCTAACAGTTAGTAAAGGCTAAGTTAAAGCCTTACTTATGCAAGTTACTACATTGCAATGAGATTAGTCACCTAACATAAGTAGGAGTTGCTTCTGTAACAAATCTGCAAACACAACAGAAAAATAGAGTTAATCCTGAAATACCATTTTTAGCTTGCTCTCATTGTGTCTCTTTAATATTAGAGAGGCCTCCTAGTAGTGACAGTTTTAACCTAGGCTCTCTTGCTTTTTGAGAGATGAAGTCAGTCCTTCATCTGAATGGTTTTTTCATAGTTTAATATCCTCATCAGTTTTAGCTAGGCTAAAAAAAAAAAAAAGAATAATAGATTTGATGAAAGCTGGTTAAAGAAAGCATTGCATTGAATCTGGATTGCTCCCAGCTGTCTTAATTGAACAAAGGGAAAGCTTCCAAATACACCTTCTACACTGGCTGACTGCCTTAAAAGTTCTCTAAAGCTAGAAGTCCTTCCTCCCTAAATTAAAACACATACTGTAAAAAAAAAGAACCAAACCCGAAACTGTTAAAATCTGCTGTATAAAGTTAGACCAGAAATAATATAAACCAGATTATTTCATTACAAGTTAGTGTCAGAATTAAGTTACATTATATATCTGTTTTGGTGTTGGAATAAATAACAGGGCTCCAGTTTCTGTCATTGTGTGATTTTGCATATGGATAAAAACCTGATTTTTTAAAGCAAACACGCCTGCTCTCATTTGGGTAGAGATAAATCAGTAAAAACACCAGCACAATTTCCTAGTGATGTGGCAGTCGGTCTGCAAGGTCTGTCCTCAGACTGAAATAGTGGCTGCTGATACCCGGAAGCCATTGAAGAGAGCAGGCTGGTGGCGTCGGAAGAATCGACTGGTGCTTGGATTACTTTACCATCTAGAGAGAAGATAACCCCAAAACGCAGTGTTTCATCGAGCTGCATCATCCCTTTGATACATTACCAGCCAGCCTGTCCTGGTCGTGGGTCTGCATAGCCTGGTTTTCCAGCAGCAGCTGAAGTGTGGTGCGGCAGGTAGATAGGTTGATGACTATCAGTGAAAAAAATTCCAGCCTTATGATATCGGTGTTTTCTGACAGTGCAACAGGGCTTCTGCAGCCCTAAACTGCCAGGGAACTCCATCTTGTGATGGGGAGGGCCTGTGAGAAAAGCAAAATGAAGCTCGTGGTGGCAAAGCCTTGCAAGGATTTTTCCTGGGGTGGAGGAACAGCAGCACGGCGGTTGTCAGCAGCTGTTAGCATCCCTCCGCCATGTGTATTTTGAAACACACTATGCATGCATCAGTTAGCGAAAATCAGCACGTCCTGGTTTTGCCTGGTATGGCACTCCTGGGGCGTGGCCTGCCAAAACCCAGTGGTGGGATGTCAAGGACCTTACAGAGTTTGCTCTATAACACTGTGAAGGCAGTGCTTGTGTAACTGAAGGCAGCGGTGTGTGTGTCATGTATAACAGCGTGTGCTCCCACCGTGAGACCAAACTTTTTCCATATGGAAAGTATACCAGCTTCTCAGGAGTCCCAGAAACATGTGATTTTCATAGCAAATAAGCCTGAGCAGAAGGCGGCAGCGCAAAAAGTACATACTTAAAACAAAGGAAAGCTATTTATTATTACCTGTATGTGATACTTCAGTCTGCTCACAAGAGCAATCTGGCTTACCTTCTGTATACGTAATTTCCTGTGCTCGTCACATAAATTGCAAGTTAATGGGAGCTGCTATTTGCCATTGAGCGTACAGCAATTGCACCCAAATTATACTAAGAAATTCCTATACATACAATTTAGTATGCAAAGTCATGTAATAAAAGAACGTTAATGTTTTTAAAAGCTATTCATCCTCTTAAAAGTTAGGGAGTGCCAAAATTAGGAGAGTAACTTGAATTTAGCTCACTTGTGAGTACAGTTAATAAAACCATACCTAATGACACAGTCACATCTTTTTCCTGTAGCACTCCTGCCTTATTTTGTCTGGAGGATGGACAGACCTCTCTGAGGGGCAAGCTAATCAAATATTTCACTTTCTGTAAGTTCAAGCCTTACTTACACATTATTAACACAATTATTCAAACCCTCTACTGAATTATTAATCTCCTCGTGAGATTTACTATCATGATCTATTTGCAATATTATCTCTGTTTACCATCATTAATTAATGTATCCCTACAGCTCTGTTTTGAGGTTATTCTTCCCTCAATTTTCTGGCCAGGGATCTGAGACAGAGAGACCTCAAGAACGGATGTTAAACCCAGACTTATCAAGTATTGTCTAAATTTGGGTGCCCAATTTTAGAAGCTGAGAGCCTGATTTTTTCCATGTGTTCAGATCAGAGCTAGCAATTTTAAGTGCAGCTGTGAATGTTCAGCCCTTCTCTAATTTAGACCCAGATGTCTCCCATTGGGCAACAAGAAAATTAAAAATGACAGAGGCAGGGATAGCATCAGTCTCTCCAGGGCAGCATTCAACTGCCTGCAGTCCCCTGTCTCATTCGCTGCACATTTTGTAACTTCTGGAGCTAGCGAAGCAGCAGTCTCACTGACAACAGCTATACCAGCTACATGACCCTGAAACTCTGCTTAATTATATGATTGCATATCATTTTTTTGCAGTTATTTCTGCTTATTTGGTGCAGAAAGAGAATGATCTTCAGAAAAATACCATAATGCAAATAGACCAAGCTGTAGCATCAACCTCCATTCTAGCACTTCCCAACTATTGAGAGCCTGACTTTGCAAACTCTGCTTTCTTTTACTGCATGCTACCTATGCATTCTCTAGCACATCAATACACTAACTTCCTAGTGGCATCTCAATGCAAAATATTGAAATTATTTCTTAAGAAAAGGCCTTCTTTTCTTTTCTTTTCTTTTCAGTGTTATGCTCTGGAGAGGAGCAGTCTTGTAGTGAAAGCCTAAGGCAAGGAAATAGGAAAATTAGTTGCAAAATTGGTTCTGCCATAGACTTTCTTAATGCCCTCGGGCACTCCTCATCCTTGCTGTCATTAGCTTTCATCATCTTGAGGTTGGGACTAACACAAGGTCTGCTTCAGGGCGGTTTTGGGGAGCTCGACTCATTATTCTTGATAGAGGGTCAGATTCTCAGGTGGAATGTGCTATGGAAGTGTGAAGTATTATGCAATAGCATGCTGCAATAGAAGTGTCAAACACGAAGTGGTGTTATGAAATAATAATAATAACAATGGCATAATTGTATTAGGAGATAAGCCTTTATAAATTACTATAAATTATACCTGCTATACAAGATATCTTCATTAATATCACTATTTCTCCTTATCCTGGCCATGATGACTAGGTACCAAGGCTCTGATGGCTAGTATAAAACGTCAAACATCGCTGCCTGCCTTCAGAGCTGTATTTACCCAGAACACTAAGTAAATATATAGAGTTTGCCTTTAACTCTGATGACTCGGACTCCAAACAGAATTTCACTGCAGTTTTTATGTATTTAATATCCTGCTTCTGGCAAATTCTTTATCTTTTCCATTTACTGCTACAGCCTTAACCTTGTTGGCTTCATAGGAGTCTTGGCTACAAGGAACCTGGCCCCACATACTCCATTTTTCTGTGAGACTCTAAATTAAGTTGATAAATGTAGCTATGTGATTGCCACCTGAGCGACTTTTATAAGGACACTCACCTGGCTTTCTGAATATGGTTAAGCAGCACAAAATGCCAATAAAGAATATTTTAAAAGAATTGAGATCAAGCTAAATGAAGCATTTCAGAATTATCCTTGGAGATTACTTCCAAGTGTGAATATTTCTAATGAGTCTCTACATGGAATGCTTTCTGTGATCTATAATGGATCTGTAACACTCCTGGTCTGCAGAGGACAAGGATGAGCAATGATGAGTACTGGGCTACCATACACACTGATCTGAGCTATTTTTTTAGCCACACCAAAATCTATTTTAATGTAGCCCAAAGCAGCCTTATGCATCTGGGAACAGCATACTCAAACTGTGTCTGTACTAAGGGAGGTATGTGTAGGAGAGGATTGAAGGGCCATGACAGACAAGCAGCTCACAGTGACAACCAAGCACCACACACAACCTGCATGGATGGGGTTGCAACCAGCATGCGTGTAGGAAGATAATGCTGTAGGTGGAGCTGGTGAGGTGGATATCGAAGCTCCTCACCACACAGACTCCTTTGTACATATCTTTAGCAGATAGGGGAAGATGAAAAACAGTGCTGGCAAAAGACACAGAAACAAGACAATTTCTGACAAAGTGCCAGAAATTGCAGTTGTTACTTGGGGTAGTTAAAGACGCTAGAATTTTAAAAATAGATTAAATTGCAGTCAATCAGCATCCTTCTGGAGAAAATATGTTAGGTAGGATAAGTGTCTTCAAATTGAGAAGGAATGTTATAAAAAAATCAGTGCCTGGAATGTTAAACTGGTCAGGCTTAATAGGATAAAAGGTAGGATTTTTTTTTAGTGGGGTGGTAACTAATCATGGGATCATGTCACCATCAAGGATAGGTGTTTTTTCTGTCCTTTTGGATTCACAGCTTGGATGCCATCTGGAGGATAGGCAGTAGTCCAACACAATATCGATATCAATGACATACAGGACAACCTAATGATCCCTTTTGGCCTGATACTCAAGGAACTGAAGTTCACGGGAGTACTGCCATTGACTTTAACGAAGGCAGGATTTCATCTTCTGTTCCCAAGGCTTTAATAATGGAAAAGGTATTAATTACCTCTGCTCAAATGAATGGAGGCAGAGTGATGTGCAATACCACGGAGGAAAGCTGCCAACAGAAAGCAGCAATGATGCAAGTTGAAACCGACTTCCTTTTTTTTTAATGAGTATTTTCTGTATTTCAGCTGCATAGTCTCTTGAAGCACATCTGTGTGGTCAGTTCTAATTATAGAACACTTCTGGGATGTAACCTTGCGTACAGCGGGAACCTGGGCTGCATCACAGGCTTTAGAAAGCAGCAGATGAGAGGGGAGATCCTAGTGATCCAGATTTTGCTAGGAAGAATGGATGCAATTTTGGTAATTGAAGGCGAGTGAAGTTGTCAAAGATGGGGCAAATTGAAGGTCATTTGCATTCTCAGTGAAGGGAAGCAGGAGTAACAGCAGTGGATAATTCTGGGCTTTGGAGAGGACTGCATCTCTGTCAATGAGCCAAGAGAAAAGATAGATTCTTCTGCTTCAGCGGGGTTGACTATCGCTTCAACTTCAGAGACTGGCTTATTTGTATAGCTGCATTTAGATGCCTTGCCAGAAGTGAGGCTGCTGGCTATGTACTAGTTTCTTTTAATAAAGACATGTTCGAATGTTACAAATGTGCAAATATTTCTTTCCTTTCTCTCTCTGCAGCACACCCTGCACATAAAAGGCTGATTGGTTATTTAATATCTTCCATGTTAAGAAAAGCCAGAACATTTTCCATTATAAAAAATATTTTGGGTTTAAAGGTCAAGCACAGCAAATACTCTGATAATACTGCAGATACTGAAAGCATGCTTTAGATCTTCCTGTTTTCATTTAGATTTGCATTTTCAGTCACTGGATCATGAAAGGCAAGAGGTCCCTCTAAGGTATGAACATGATCCAGGAAACTATGGACATATATCCAAGATGAATGCACACCTACAGGCAAAATTACAAATGTACAATTGCTCAGAAAGTCCATGAAGTGTCCTCCAAAAAGATTTCAACCTCAAATATTTCAAATATTTTTGATAGTATGCACAGTGAAGCCATCAGAATAGTCAAACAATAATGATTAATTTTATGCTTTAGACAGTTCCTACTGTGAGTATGGAAAAAAAAAAAGCCTAAATGCGTGGGTGCTGGGTTATCAACCCTACCTGGTATATGTCTTTCTCACTCAGACAACCCTTACGTTCCAAATTGAGTTTGCAACAACCTCATCCTGGAACAAAGATTAAATGAATACTCCTCTGCTCCAGCCATCCAAGTACAGATCTGGTCCCCTTGGTCTTTCTCAGGAGGCAAAAGTCTTTAGGATCTGGTCCACTGTTTGGCATCTGCTCAGGGGTGATGGATGCTGGGGTCTGTCTGGTGCAGCTGAGCAGAAATAGAGCTTGGGAAGACAAGACAGCCAACTTAAATCACTGCACTATGGCAATGTGGAAAATCCTCCTCCATCCTCGTGTGGATGGGCCTATTGAGTGAAAAAGGTCAAAAGAAAGGCAGACTGCATTAAAAGCAATATTGTGAAAGAGCTGATGGATGTTACGCTATTATATTATCTACTGTGAGTCTCTACTGGGGCTACAGATCCCAGACTTGAACACCCTCATGGAAAAGACACAAATTCTAAACTCCTTATAAATGGATAGGCTAAAATGTTCATCATTTGATCACAGGAATGTAGATGTCAGGCCAGAAATCCAGAAAATAAATTTTAAGACATACATTGCAAAGATGTTCGACCTGAGAAACTCGACATGAGCAGGCAGTGTGCGCTTGCCGCCCAGAAAGCCAACCATATCCTGGGCTGTATCAAAAGAAGCGTGACCAGCAGGTCAAAGGAGGTGATCCTGCCCCTCTACTCTGCTCTTGTGAGACCTCACTTGGAGTGTTGTGTACAGTTCTGGTGTCCTCAACATAAAAAGGACATGGATCTGTTGGAACAAGTCCAGAGGAGGGCCATGAGGATGGTAAGAGGGCTGGAGCACCTCCCATATGAAGACAGGCTGAGAAAGTTGGGGCTGTTCAGCCTGGAGAAGAGAAGGCTGCATGGAGACCTCATAGCAGCCTTCCAATATCTGAAGGGGGCCTACAAGGATGCTGGGGAGGGACTCTTCATTAGGGACTTGTAGTGGTAGGACAAGGGGTAATGGGTTTAAACTTAAACAGGGGAACTTTAGGTTAGATATAAGGAAGAAGTTCTTCACAGTGAGGGT
>NW_009909766.1:0-27383 GCF_000696875.1 Nestor notabilis | reverse complement strand
ACCAACCGTGGAGGTGGTCAAGGCCAGGCTGGACAGAGCCTTGGACGATATAGTGTAGTGTGTGGTGTCCCTGCTCAGGGCAGGGGGGTTGGAACTAGATGATCTTAAGGTCCTTTCCAACCCAAACTATTCTATGATTCTACGATTCGCTCAGTCTCAGTGCTTCTTCAACTCTTTCTCCAAACCAAAAAAGGCTTTTCTTCCTGTTGAAATAAATGTATTTGCAAGGGCCAGGTATTACAATCCTGTTGTCTGAAGACCTTAGCCGTCATTTCAGGTGTAGGTTGCTGAGGCTGGCCACATTGTTTACTACCTTTAAAATAATTGCACTTGTAAAGCTTAAAACCGTATTTCTCTGACTGTATTGATCAGTTTGATTTTCCAAAGCCAGACGCCTCTAGAAGGCTTCTATACACCATATTGAACGCACAAACAATGCCAGGTCCACCATACCAAGACAGCCATTTCAGTGACTGAAATACAGAAAATATCTGTATTCCTAAAGTTCATTGTACCTTGTTTTCCCCTCTTGTTTTTAACTTTCCTGTCAGGAGGAAGGAGAACGACAGCATGTCACAGAAGTCTGCCAGGTCCAGCCTTAATTCTGCCTCCAGCCTAAATTGGAAAATAAGAGGATAATTCAGTGAAAGATATCTTAGGAAATTGCTATGATTATTAGTCTATTAGGTGGTAGTTTTACAATCATTGACCAAATTCGGACACTCTCAACAGTGCCATATCCAGTCCTATTTCCTGTACCTTTGATATTGCAAAAGCCACAAAAATTCTTTGTAAGTGCTGCTGTAATATTACACCTACTCACCTCAAGGAGAAAAGGTCCCGGTACTACAATTTGGTCATTTCACAGCTTCATCATATTAAACTCTCTCTTTCAGTGTTCCTTCACCCATTATTAGTATTTTCACAGATAGCTTTTTTCTCTTTAGTATTCTTGTGTATTTTGTATCTCAGAGATACACACCTGTTTGTCTTCTTTTTTTTCTCTACTCCTCAGCTACATTTATTGCTTTCCATCATATATATTTCATAAACAGCTTAGATAACTAGCACTAGTTCATTACATGTGGTTCCTATGGGTGCTGGAATACTTGGAAGTAATATGTCTTTCTAGGTATCGTCATTTTCTAAAATCCAACACAGTAATTTACAGCCTATTAACAAAGTAAATAGTGAGGGGCTATCAAATTCTCAACCTTCAAACACCTGACTAGTAAATTCTGGCTCATGTGTAGTCTACAGCAATTTCATTATCAATGTGAAACAGCTGACCTTAGTCAAAATATGGGAATGCATCTCCCATCCCCTTTCTCTGGCTCACACAGACAACATGAGGATGTGCAACACCTTCTTCACTCAGGTATTACATCAGAAACCTCACTGAAGTTGTTGGGAGATGTGCTGCATGAGTAAACATCAGATTGAGACTACAGATGCGGATCTGTAGACAATTGTTTAGTCATTTGGCTATTTAAATAATAAGTTAAAATATTTTTCTTCTGTTAAATTCAGTGGAAATTCCCACAACCTAAATTGACTAACTGGCATTGGAGCCATTAATTATGTCAGCAGAATTATTGGTGCAATATGATGAGTAACTGGAGGAAATTCTGAGGTCTGTCTTATACAGAGACTGCACCAGCTGGTCGCGTGTTGTCAAGCAGCTCTGAAAAGATAGAAATAGTGGGATTCAGCTCTAGATCAACACACATGAATTTAAGTGCCTGCCATCACCCACACACCAACATCCAGAGACTTTTGAACATCTCTTGGGTATCCTGCTGGGCCACCAGCTCCTGCTGCAGAAAGGTTTGGGTCTTCTGCAGGTCCCACTGTCACGTATGGCAGCTCTGCGTGAATGAGTGAGATACACAAGGACATCTTGAATGGTACAACATGCCTGTGCATGGGCACTGCGTCCCACTCACGCTCTCTCTCAGTGATGGCAGGAATCTGGACACAGTCCACATGCAGACCTCTACATGCAGATGTTAGCATCTTTCCCTGTATAGAAGAGAGACTTATTTCAAGAGACTGTTTAGGGTTGGTCCTAGCCTTGACATGCCCTAAATTTCTCCAGGGATATTTTAGTAGGCCTCACAGCTCTCCACAAATGCACAGTCAGGCAATGGGATTGAATGACGAGGGGGGAGAGAGGAGACACAGATCTCTGCCTCAGGACAGGGAAGCTCTCCAGGCAGTGCTGGGTTTATGCACATGCCCTTGTTGGTGCCACTGGCTGCTCCCCACAGAAGAGCTGCTGCTGGGGATGGAGTTGATGGGCAGCACTGCCAACACTGTTTGCCAAGAGGCGGGCACACAGTCAAGCTGCAGCACAGACAGGGATGGACAATGCTGCCAAGGCCTCTGCTCGCCCACTCAGTGGTTTTTATATGAAAAGCCATGGGCATGGCCAGACAGCATCCCCTGAAACAATACAATGACCTCTGGCCATGCCACTGACTGCTGCCAGTCCTTGAGGATGCATGGGAGGAAGAAGGGGATGACGCAGTAACTGATGACTGTAACGAATACATCATTCTTGTAGAATAACAGATGCTGTATCTTCTCTGACACCGTGTTTCCTTTTCTCCAGAGAAGTTTCCTAAATCCACACCCCAAATTAGTATACTATGCTTTGGCTACAAAGGCTAATCTGAAAAGCGTTTAGTAACATGAGACGCTACTAACAGGCCTTAGCAGCTCACTGGTAGCATCCAACAGCTGGCAGAGAAGTGGCACATGAATATCTATTGGTGTATATTTATAGAAGCATTGTATATCAGTGTAGTTGCTGGTCTCATTAAAACACATCTGCATGCTTGCCTTTCTAAAATGTTTCTGGGATGTGTGAACAAGTATCTGGCCGTAGATGGCACCAAACGACCACGAGCGGAGCAATCCCTTCTTGCTGCTGGAGCAGCCCAGCTGAGGCTGCTGGCTTGTGGCTGCACCCTGAGGAAGCCCCCGCAAACGGACTTTCTGCCATGAGATGCTAGTAATTTCACAATTTCTTCTTCCAAGACACATTTCTGTATATCTCCCAAAAAATCAAATAGCCTTTCTCAGCTTCACAACTATTTTTTCCTGTTTAATTCTCCCCTGGTGATTTTTTATTTGTTTCTTTTCTAATATAGCAGCACAAAAAAAGCCCTGCCACAGCCGTAGGTGTAGTATGTTGGCATTTAGAAAAAGCATGGGAAGGGATCCTTGCTGTTCTGAAGATCTAGCAGTCTGGATAGGCTGTTGCTTAGGATTGTCTGTCATGAAGCCTAATTTTTGCTTTTGCAAGAAATTAGGTAAAGTGATCCTATTCATAAACTGCTGACGATCTATCTTAAAATCTAATTACTGGGGTTTATTCCCACAACAGTTATCATGATGGTATTTTGCTCCTGTGTCCCTCTGAAGCTTAGAAAGGTTTTAGTTTCCAGCCTAGATTCATTTGTGGACATATTATCCTTTTTCATTACTGCACCAACACTGTGTTTTAGCTTAAATAGCTCTTCTCTCTAGCTGGTATTTCCTGCTCAACAGAGCTTTCCATGAGGCCCATTAGACTGTGTGACTCCCAGCCACATGATCACAGGCTTGGGAGGAAGACGAATTCTTTTAGCCTTCACCTCCCTACCCTGAAGATGTGCCCAGAGCTTTTGCCTTATTGGCTCCCCAAAAAATGCCCAGCTGCCATTGAGGCTAGAGCATCACAGACCAGGTAAAGGGCTTATAAAGACATCCGCTTGCTTTGGGCCATCTGGAAGGCATGAGCCAGATAAAATTAGGGGAAAGATGAGTAAGGAGTGAACAGGCAAGGAAAGAAGTCACATGTTAAAAATGAAGGGCAATGGGCACAAGTTACTTGTGGGGAGATTCTGGCTGGACACAAGAGGAAAATTTTTCACAATGAGAACAATCAGCTACCAGAATAATGTCCTTACGGAAGCGGTGGATTCCCCAGTGTTGAATGCTTCCAAGATTCAGCTGGACAGGGTGCTGGGACATCTAGTGTAGGTCATGTTTGCCTAGAAAGGTTGGTCCAGATGATCCTTGAGGTTCCTTCCAACCTGGAGTTCTACGACTGAAGTGAATGGATGGGATCTCTGGAGAAGGGGGATAGGGTTGGGCAGTGGTGAAGATGGTTTGGGGCTGACTGCATCTCTTAACTAGCTGTGCAGTCTTCTGCCATTGCCTGTTATGAGCATAATAGGGAGGCTAGGAAACAGGCATTGTGGACCACACGTGAGGTCAAGACTGCTACTAGTTCACACTATTACCTCTTGGTAGTCTTGCCATTAGGGTCATCAGTCTCCTCCAGCTTCCTTGCCAGATGCACCCCTGACCTGCTGGTGTCCCGCAGCTGTGTGCATCTTGGTGCACACCCATTCCCCAAACTTGGCCATTGAACTGGATCCCAGTGGTAATCCTTCAGCATTTCTCAGAGTACCCTCCTTCAAATCATTTGCTTGCCTCCAAACACAGTGTGCTGTTAGTGTCCATACCCCCTTCTCCTTCCCTCCTCCTCTGTTATGGCCACCCTGAAATTCCCCCCACTGTGCCTTCTTTGTACAGTAGAGCTACTATTTTTTCACTTTGGAGGGCTTATTAAATGTGTTGCAGAGATCTGTTCAGGCTTTTCTCCTCTCTGAAACAGGGCATTTATTTTGAAAAGAGGAAACTGAGACTGAGTAACATTAAACAGCAACCTGGTGTGCTGACAACACTGGAGGTTCATTTGCAGTACTTACCCAGAGGTGGGCAATTTGTCCCCAACCATAGCTACTATACTTTGGTCCCGATCTACTACTCTTTTTCCAAACTTAAATGCACACACTGAAGTTTTGTGTATACCCAGTTAAGGACAGGGGATAGGAAGTTTACATGTTGCTGGGTCTGAAAGTCTGCTTTCATAATTGTAAACTCAGATGTGCAGTATTACATCTGAGAGGACTCCTTTCATTACATTTCCATTTCATTTTAGTCAATGAATATTGACTGATACTGAGTGATTGCTTCTGGGAATAATAAGGGGAAAGTACCACGTGGATATGAAAACAGGATGGACAAATTTATTTTGCAAACACAAATCTGGATTTTCAGGACTTTGTTCAGCACAGGTTTCTCATTAAGCATAGATTATAAACTCCAGAAATCACAGATTGTCCTGTGTATTCCATAGCACATTTTAGCTATTAAATCAATTATAATTCTATTGTGAATTTTTCCTCAGTATGGATTGAAATGCAGAACTAGAATATAAAGAAGACTCAATTGGCTCAGCCCAAAAATTCATATAGGGTCTTCATCCTAGGAGGCAAAAGGACAGGGGAAGCATAAAGGGATCGTGCTTTATATCTGCAACTTTCAGGAGTCTGGTGCTTGTTCTGGTTCATGTTCTGGCTTATGCTCAGCTCATCTCAACACTGTAGTAAAATGTGCTTTGAGAAGTTGCATATTGTTAAATAAGTGAGTGTTAGTAACATTTAGATCTTTCATGTCCTTATTTCTTTACTTTTGACCATGTTGTTGTGGAAAAGCTAATTTAGTCCCATAGCTTGTGACTAACCAACATTTGTTTAATCAGATGCATAAATTACATGTCAGCTATATAAACTGATATCCAAGCCCAGATATCACAGCTTCTTTCACTTAGCACAAAGTAAACTCTCCTTAGCATCTCTCTTCTAACGTATTTGCTACTGATCACATGTGATCACTGTGGTACACCTAAATAACAGCTGTACTCCATGTTCAATAGTTTTCTGTAATTCATGTTAGTATATTCTCTTCTTTAAAGTACATTTCTCCATTGCTGTCAAACAGATTGAAATGTTGATTCATGTCAGCTCACTACAGGAAAACAGAAAGGAGAGGGAGGATAACTAGACTGGCCACTACCCTTATCTGAGCCTGCTGGAATTAAACAACCATTTTCTATCCTTCCTCCTGTTTGTTTAATAATGTAATAGAAATCTTATGTTACAGCTTTCCCTGAACTATTCATCTGTCTTCCCATTCCTTTTAGCCATTCAGACTTCTTGACTTCTGACTTTGTTTTCTGTACTACCAATGCCCACCTCTGAATTAATATTCATATAAAACAGGAGAATATTTTCAGCTTCAGTTTGGAATATATTTTCTATCATTTACTTCGCAGAAATTAAGTTCAAAGCACAGTACCAGATAAATTCATGTGCCTTTCTGCACATCCTGTGACACCTAATAGCAAACTGATGGGTTTTAGGTAGGCTGAGTATGACCCGTTTTCCAAAACCTAGCGGCACTGGGGGTGGGTTTGTATGATCTCAGGCAGTAAAACCATCTCCACATGCACATGCAGGTAGAAAGTTCCCAAGGTCCTCAGCATGCCTGAGCTCATGGAAAATGAAAAGGCTCTCCTGCCAGGTCCCAGAGGGATTTGGAGCATGCACTGGTGGTGGCATGGAGGGTGTTATTTTTTCCTGACCCTGAAGCCTTGAAGCATGAGATTTGATTATAATCATTGTCCCATTGCAGTGCTGCAAATTTTATGAGCATTAAAAGCACAGCAGTGTTTCCTTCTCTCTATGGAACACCACTAGTGGGTGAGCCCCAGATTTCACATGCACACAGGTGCAGACACACATACAGCTTTCTCTACCACACTGAGAGAGACAGCTAATTCACCTGAAAGGTGACCACCACCTATTGCTTTCCTGGGTAAAGTGTTCAGTCATTCACTCCTCTTTCTGTTCAAAGGAAGCTTAATTTAATCTAAACTCATCTAATAATTCCTGGACCACATTTTGCTCCTATTTGCAAGGATGAAACCACCCCAGCTTCTCCATATGGGACACAGTTTTAGAGTCACCTCCCAGAGTACTTTGTAAATGTTTTTTTTCAATCTCTGAATTATTTCTGGGTCCATTCTCAAGGCTGGTATAGAGTGCTCTCCCAGCTGGGTTGCACAGAGCAGGTTTGCCTCCTCACTCACAGGCCACCTCTCTCCCAAGGTGACCTCTCCTTCTTTATGGCTGCAGAAGTGGCAGTGCACTCTGATTTGTCTTCTCCCCCGTGTTTCCCTTTCCCACTTTGTTCTCTTCAGAATTGCTCATTTCCAGCATATTCTCTCACACTGAAAATGTGCAGATATGCTTTCCCTCCCCACAGTAACTGGATCTTTCTTTTGCAGATGTTAGAAAACCTACTGCATCAAGACCATGTACACAGCAAATACAGAGCACTAAGTAGCTGACTCCTAATATGTGTTACAGATGCAGTCATCTGAGATCCAAAATCTTGCCAGCAAAGACTTTGTGACTCACCCTGTGAGTCATCAACACAAATGATGAACTAGAAACTGAATGCTGGGAGATCCAGCAAAACCAGCCCAATTCATTGAAGCTCTCCATTCTCATCTAGCATGAGACCTGCCTGTGAACGTCTAGATTTACCACTTGCCTTCTAAATTTCACCAGATAAAAGCTTTTAGATCTAAATATATAAATATAAACTTATCATATATATATAAATATCTAGAAATGCTCTGCAGAAATCCAAATATGTTGTATTGACACTTTGTCAGACAGTGAAATTTCCTTTGAGGAAACCCACCTTCCATAAAATCATGACACTGATTACTTGTAATTTTTAGCCTCTTTGTTGCTACCATCTTATAGAGGTCATTCCAATGTTTTGCCTATTAGGTTATCTTCCATATATTTTCCCCTCTTTTTAAAATTGTAAATTAATACATTGAAATATTAGTGTTAGTTACAAGATCCCTTCATATATTTCCTTTAAAGTCCTGGAGGTGAAATCTTTAGACCTGCACATCTGAACTGCTTAAATCTGGTAGGCACTGCTTTGCATGCTCCTGTATTAATTCTATAAAAATGAAAAAGAAAACTGTGCTGCTGAAAAATTGTTGCTGTGGTTTGTATTTTTCCTTGTCCCTACATAGGCTGAGCAGAGAGCTGTTTTTTTCATACCCCTGAAGTCTGCAGAGCCTCATGTGAGAACTTTACCCAGAGGCTTTTAGGCAGTGGCTTCAGGGAGCCCTCCCTGCCACTCTGGCAATGAGTGTCTGGGGCTACCCACTGTACCACACATCCCTTGGTGCCTGCCACATTCACCAACAGCCACAGTACACTCATGGCTACTTCATCCTTCTTTTCCTCTTGAGAAGCAGTCGTAAATTGAACTTCCTTCCAGCCATGTGATTTGCAGGTTTTGCATTTGCATCCTGATCAGCTGCAATGTGATTCACCAGATGATTTTTCTAAGCAATCAGAGAGCTGCAAAGAAAGCAGAATTTTAGTACTCTAACCACTGTTTAATGAAACGCTGTGCCTTTACTCGCCTCCCTGCTCTACACCTTTTCTCTCCCTAACACTTAATTCTGATCTTCAGGGTGTATTTAAGCCCTAGAAAATTTAGCAGATTGTAAAGTAGTTACTGTGTATCTTGGCAGTAATTGCATTACCAGTCCTGTTTTCTATTCAGTTATTACTTATGATACCTGTATCAGGCCTTCCTCTAGACAGCCTAATTGTTATTGATATTATTGATGACTGTAATTTGGGAGCCCTGCATCGCTGTTGCAGTACGGCATTTTGCTCTTAGATCGCACCAAATATTAATTATCATTTTAGTGTACTGAATTTTAAATTACATAAATGGGAGCAGATTACTTAAATCACTTAACCTTCAGTGTGGAAATAGGCAGCTAGCTTACATCCATTACTGGAGTGGATTTTGGGGAGACATCACAGTATGGCCACAGTAACCCTGAGCAGGTGACTGCTGGGATTGTTCAGGATCACTCCACGCACTCCAGCAGTTTCCACATGAGCTACAACCATCTTCAGTTGTTTCTCTCTTCTCACATTGCACAATGACAGGCAGTAGGGTTTTTTTCTCTGGGCTATTGTTGCTAATGAGAAATCACAACAAAAAGCTTGCTGCTTCATAGAATCACAGAACAGTCTGGGCCGGAAGGGACCTTTAAAGGTCATTTAGGCCAACCTCTCCAGCAATGAGCAGAGACACCTTCAGTTACATCAGGTTGCTCAGAGCCCCATCCAAACTGACCTTGAGTGTTTCCAGGGATGGAGCATCTACCACCTCTCTAGGCAACCTGTTCCAGAAGCTTCAGAAACCTTCACTTGACCTGAAGAATAAATTTCATCCATGATGTGAAAGTGTTGGGAACTGGTTGGGTTCTCATGTACTATGGATGAGAACCTAAGCACCAGCTGCTTTAACTGAAATACTAAAATAAATCCTAAAGGGTTTCTGCTGTCAGCTGGTTTTGTAAAACATCTCTGATGCCTTAACCAAATTGTGCACAACAGCCAAGCAGGTAAACAAACTCATGTCCATCTGAGAAAAAGGGATATGCCCAAATATACATAAATATTACATTGTACTATTTTGGATTTAAATTACCTGACAGCATCTTTCTAAGGTAACATACCTTTGAAGGCATACATGTGTGAGCTTAACTCATTCTTACTATGTCACAGCATTCGTATATAATCTCTCCCTCCTGTGAAGTGAGACACATTCCCAAGGAACCTGTATAATACTAAGGGGAAATATTAAACGTGAACCCCTTATCTGTGTCCCCAGTACAGATAAGAAATGCTAAAATATGTTGATTAAATGCTGGCCTATGTTAGGTCGTAGGCCAAGCATGTGAAGTAGCTGAAGAGCGATATAGTCATACATGTATAATTAAAGGTGAATTCTTCATCCTAAAGGAACCAAGCCAGCCCTTCAAGGAACTACAAAACCTGGGAAGTCCCACCAACACGGGATCTGTGCACAGGCTTAGAGCAGTTCCTGGTCCTCCATGCCTGATGCTTTTTTCAGCAGAGCTGCCATTTTGTTGAAGTATCAAAGATGTGTAGCTTCAGAATAACTAAGTATCACAACTGAGCCTTTTTAGATCACTCTTTTTATACATGACAACTACAGGTTTCCTAGACAAGCAGTGATTCAATAGATACATTAACACAAGCCAACCATGCGTTCATAGTGAAATTAAACTTTTAGTGTACATCTGGAAAAGCATTGCTTTTTTTATAAAGCAAACCTGTAAATGCATTTGCTTTGTGTGGGAGCTCCTCTACTCCTCTTCCCATGAGACACAGAGGGGACAATGAAAATACCAAATGAAACACCTCTCAGTTTGAGAAGAGAAGATGCATTTCACTGGCTTCTTGTTAGAAATGTAATTAGCTATCCAAACTGTCACTTACTTCCTCCCTCCTAGCATGGAGGATGCAGAAACTTACAGTGCTTAAGTAGAGCCATGAAAGATGGCAAGTGATAGGGAGGTTTTCTTCCCAGATCCTCTAACAAGGCATGAGATTTCTGCAGTCTGCATGGCACCTCAGCCTGAAACAACAGTAATCCCTAAGAATGCTTTGAGTCACAGGTCTGAGAGCAAAGGCAGTTGCTTTCTACGAGCTGATCTGAACATGGGAAGGATAATATCTTTTTGATGATGCTTCTCCAGGAGATACCCATATGGGAATTATAGCTGTAACTTGATACAGGTTATTTAAAGCACAGTGCTTTACTCAAAAGATGTGAGACCGTATGTCAGGAGTTACTACTCCTCATTTGCGGCTGGTTCTGAACTAATGATTTGGTGGCATTAAGTTTAAAAAACAGGTGTTCATCTCTAACACATATAAGCTTGTAGACCAGGAAAAGAGAATAACCATTAAAGTACAGAACATGCGCAAATGAAGCATTGTCGTTAAAAAGCTTTTTTTTAATCAAGTGTCCAGTGTAAGTAAGTCTGCACTAGAACAGGCTGAGTGGGCATTTCTGAGGCTTTCTGCATGGCTGAGAAGTGAAAAAGATGACTCCTGTTTTGTAACATTACAGAGATTCATCTTTTGTTGCCCAGATGCTCCAACACCCTTGTGAATCCTGGTCTCCGATAAAGTTAACTAGGAGAGTTTTAATCACAGACCTAAGGCCTATTTTTCTACCTTAGATTCAGTTACTATTAGTTTCCATTTTTCAGATTTCTTATTTCTCTTCCTTCGTATCATAAAATGTAACACACATAGTTGTACTTCCACACCCAGCAAACCCCAGCTTTGATGTTTTGGTGATTGCGACTAGGATGAGATGATGAAAAACTTCAGAATAAAATGTGTCAGGGACCTCCAAATTGAAATTCTCAGCATATTGCTTTATTCTGTGCTGTTAAATCGACTTGAAAGAAAACAGGATCTTTGTTTCTTAAGACTTTGTTTCCTTCCACTGTTTCTTTCCTATATTAAGACACAGATTATAATCCCATTTGTCACCACAATCTGTCGTGGGAATTATGATATGATGCTGTTCTCACTGATGGCAAAACTCGTCTTGACTTAGGAACAGAGGCAACTACATTGTACAATCTCTTTCCTCAGTTTATGTGATATAGACTCAGCCCTAAGGTATTAAATGGGATAAAGACTAAAACATTCAGTTCTCAAACAGGGAAAAGAATTAGAAAGCAGAATGTTCTAGGTATAAGAAAAAGAATCTCAAATTGGTCTGTTTCTGTGTCACGCATTTTTAAGAAGTGTCAGCATCCCTTACTCACTGAAAGCTAGCTCATTCACCAGGCTAACGGGGTCTGATTATCTTATGTAAGGATCTTCAGGCTTGAAACACAAAAAATCAGAGATGATGAACAAAAATTTCATCCTGGGCTCCATACTTTTTGCATGAGATTGTGCAAACTGCCATGCAGAAGTACTTGATCTGCAGAGGAGCAGCATCCCCTAGTCAGAGAGGCACCAGCACTAGCCAGTGTAGCATGGCAATGTAAAGGGATGCTCTGGGAGCTGAATGAATTCCCAGGATCAGCCTTATGTCATTAGCTTTCTTATCAGGGTGAGACTCCAGTTTTGATATCATGTCATCATGAAGAAGTCTTGATGTTATTCAACCCAACTGCTGTTCTCCTCCACTGTCCTCCTGTAAATCAATACTAGCACAGACAGTGATTTGGCTTATGAATATTGGCATATAATCTTTATCTATTAAAAGATTGGAAAGAAAGAGATCAAAACATAAATAACTGTACATAATTCTTCTTACAGATTTTTATCAGAAATGAAAGGTCATATGAGAAAAATATACAGGCTATCACAAAATATACAGGTGCAACACCAAAAACACAGGCTGTCACAACAATGTACAGATTTCCCACTATGCTTTTTGCACATCTGGAGCAAGGAATGTACTTTCAATCTATTTTTATTTTACTTTAGGGAAATATGCAGCCTAAAAATCTGCATGGGTTAGGAGACAACACAAAAATGATCATCTTCTAAAAGACTGCTCATCTTGAGTCCTGTTCATAGGTGTTGGCCAACAAACAGACAAGCAGCCTCTGTATTTAAAAGTAGTCATAGCTGCAAACTCTACTTTCCTTGCCTCATTTTGTGCATTGCCTTGATTGAAAGTACAGCCAGATCTGCTCGGAGAATTGCTGAGGTTATAGAAATACACTCAAGGTTTACAAAGAGAAAGAAAAATAAAAAAATAAAGATTTCATACTAACAGCAGAGATAATAAGGGAAGAGATTCAGACAGAACACACTCAGTTTCTTTTCTCCATTGATCTCTGGACAAAAGGCAGGACATTCTCATATTGAAGAAATGCCAACAGGTGGATTTAAAATGGGAACTCAGAAACCCTGCACTGAATGTAGAGAATGAGCAGGAGAATAAGGTAAAATCAGCTCTGAGAGCCACCGTATCAGTGACATGGTTGGCAAGGGAGGGTCTCAAGGAGGAAAAAAGACAACAGCAGAAATACTTCTGCACAAGGAAGAAAGCAAATGAAAAACAGAGATATTTGAGATACAAAGTACATTTTAGCTACCTAACCTGTGAATGACAATCTTGAGAATAACGCAACTTTCCTTCTCCCAGGCTAATCATGCCAATAGATATAAATTATGTTTGCAATTCTGACAGCAACTTCCTCATGTCGACTGCAGGCAGAGGTTTCAGTAGTAAGGCACTCATACCCAGTGACTGTGCCCTCCTCCTACTGGCCCAGTGTCTCTTCTCCCGCTCTTCCCCCTGACTCCCCTAGGTGTTTTTCCATGCATCCCCCTCCTTACACCCATTTCCCCAGTTGATGTGGCTGGTGTGCTGAGAGGGCTTGGGCTCCTCCTGTCCTCTTGTGACCTGTTCACCTCTGCAGATTCAGAAGATGCTTTCTTCTACCTTAAAGCCAGTGAAGCCTGAAATACTTTTCTGGACAACAGAAAAAGTGTCCTCAGGAGTGTTAGAAACCTCCTTTTCTCATCAGGATGGCCTGTTGTGTCCTGATTAGACCATTTTGTGAGGAAGTTGAAGACCTACGTTTTAGTTCTTTCAGCCTGAGATAACAGTTAAACAGATATATCCTGAGACACAAATCAGCTGAGATCTCCCAGCTGGTTTAAAAGAATCTTTAACCACTCTTCAGCTCATAAACAAGTCAAATAAAATGGACATAGCCACAGCACTCCATGGTCCACCCTGCCTTATCCCTGAATTTAGCCCTACAAACGCAGCATTAGTTTTTCTGCTCAGTTCAAGATACACAACTGTGGATACAAATAGGAAGTTTCTGTGTACATTATGTCTACAACATTTCTTATTGTAATACAACTTTGACTTTCAGGAGGGCTCATCAGATGTGAAAATGTAAAGGGAACTGATTCTGAAGATAACGATAAGGACAACTAACTAACAAAAGGGCGTTTGGTGTTTAGCTCAAGCTTTCTGAGAGCACGGCCTGATAATAAAAGGGAACAAAAGAAACATGGTGAATGAGAGTGGGACTCCTAAGAGGAAACAAAACACAGTTGCAAACAAAGATAGTGAAATAATAGGGATCCTTTAAACTGGTCCATGCTTTCCCGCAGAACCTACAAGACATGAAATTCACATAGGCCAAAAAAGCTGATGGCTAAACACGTGTACACTTGTAAACAAGATGTAGTTTGGAGTCAGGAAAAGGGTCAGGACTAGATGATGTGTTGACTGAATGGAACATTAATTGGGTCAATGAGGCCTTTGGTGCTCATAAAACTTCAAAGACTTATTTAAATAATATTCTTATCCTGTGTTTCAAATGAAAAATAATCTCGGATGCAATCATTTCCCAGTTTTCGGACTTTGCAACACAGAATTTGCCACCTAGCTGTAGAACACAAAATAACAAGCACAATACCTCAACAGGTGAATCTGGTTGGGTTGGAGTTTTTTGATTAGTTTTTGGTTTTGGTTTGGTTTGGGTTTTTTGCATCCAGTTTAGATGAAGTAGGAATAATAAAGAGTTTCAAGACAAGTAACAAGGCTAAGGCATGATGTCATCCAGTGCAAATGGATGCAGGTGCTTTGGTTTCCTTATAGAGAAATACTGACAATTTAGAAACCCCTTCAGCTTTCTCTTTTTACACTGTAATCAAAGGCATAAGGAATAACAACAAAAATCCTATTTTACCATGTTTTCATTGCTGAGTGCACATGTGCCTTTCATATATCTGTGTAAAATGTAGATTGGCTGGATACAAACTTGGACAAAAGTAACTCTAGCCCCTCCAGACCATGGCAAGGTGGAGGAGGCTGTAAAAAATCCAACCTACTCCATGTCACTGGGGAATATCTGCAGATTTAAGTTCTAGTCACGTGGGGGACTGGGTTTTGTTGGGATATTTTTTAGACACTTCTCAGCACATATATCCCTCTCTTTAACCCAAAGAAATTATTTCGTGTATTCACACAAGAGACTCCACTCATAAGATACAGAATAACTGAGTAAAATTACCTTCTTGAGTAAGGAGTGTGATCAATACTTGCTAGAAAACCTTTCAGGACCATTTGTAAAAATAGCTGAAGTTGTGTTGTTTGTATTAGCACTCTGAACTGTTCCCAAGCTGAGACCAGATCTTTGTGTTTGGTCAGACATAAGGGGAAGTGTTACTGTGTACTGAGTCAGAACGCTGTTGCTGAAGGAGCTTCATTAAATTTATCATTCCCAGCTCATGGTGTCTCAAGACAAGTCACAGAATGCACTGAGCCACCAGAAAAAGGCAGATAAGCACAACCCCATTTTCACTGTTTTCTGAGTAACCAACTGCAACAAGGGGAAGCATCAGTCTGAAAACAACCCTATTACTGTTACATTTTTTCTTACCAAATTCTCACTATAACAGAAGAATGCAAAAGTGGAAATAATCAACTTGCGCATTGAAAGGGACATATTTCATAGGAATTACAGATGTTTATCTTCATTGAAATAACCAGACAGGGAGCTACTGTGCTTCATTCAGTTAAGAAAGACTTGGTATTCTTGTTTATTTTCCATTTACAAATGAGACCCCCTGGGATACGATAACTAAGCTGTAGCTGTTCATCTTGACATTAGCACTTAGAATCCAGCCTGGTTTTCAATAATCAGTGGTTATTCTCTGATGAGTAGAAGTGGAGAAAATAATAACTAATTTTTCCCTCCAACTTTTAAATTACTTCAGTTAGAATGTAAGACAGCTACTGATGGCTGGGCACGGCACTTGTCCAGTTCACTCTGACACTGAATGCTGGGATGTATTTGCTTATCTATATCTGATACTTTTTAAAAATTCTCCATGTTTTTGGTCTATACAGCACCCTGTGGCACGGAGTTTCTCAATTTAATAACGCACTGTATAAAAAAGCATCTTCTGCTAATTTCAAGCCTGCTATATGGCAATTCTATATGTTGCTTCTAGATCTTAGGTTATTAGAAGTAGCTGTTTACTATCTCTATATCATTAATGATTTACAGATATTCAATAAAATTCTTTGTCAGCTTTTTTCGTAAGCTGAAGGGTCTTGTAATTTTTCCTCCCCCTGCCTAGATACTGTTTCCAGACTGATCCAAATTGCTTCCCTTCTGTACCTTTTCTAGTTATACTGTATCTGTAGAGCAAAAGTTCATGCAATATTCGAGATACAGTTTCAGCAATGGCTCACAAGGTGGTATAATCATGGGATTTGTTTCATCTTGATATCTGCAGCTAATGAGTTGTTGATACCTTAAATAATGACTAGTAGTGAGGTGTGACTTCAACCTTTACAAGCCACGCTTAATTCCTCACATAGAAAACATTGCCTTTATTTTATCCTTTACTCTTGTAATGTACTTTTGACTAGCTTCATCATTTGTAAGTTACTCCCTTCTTTGAACTTGGGATGTTGATGCCATTTACATTTTTGCAGGTATACTGGGTTTGAATATCTTGGACTCACCACTACAGAGTTATTCCTCCATAGTCGTATATAGGAATAACTCATGCAGACTGCTCAGGATTAAATCTAGAGTGGCTTTTCCTCTTGTAGATCATCTGACTGGTTGGGACAAGAAGAAAACTGTCTAAACCTCTCATCTCTGAAAAATACCATGCTCTGAACTTTTCCTAATCCCCCTGCAGGCAGCTGAAGTCTCCCACTGCACCTACCTGACCTTTGCAGCCTTTAATCTGAGGGTGTTTTGCAGCTGTTTTCATCACCTGGTCAAGTCACCAGCAGCACAACCTCAAACATCAGGTGGATTTATCATGCTTAACTTTCCCCTTTGAACAGGTAAACATTTAGCTGGAGCTTGCCAGGCAGGCAGGGATGGGCACTTGCAGAGTGGGGCTGGTTCCACCTC
Organism: Nestor notabilis; assembly: GCF_000696875.1. Taxonomy (NCBI): domain Eukaryota; kingdom Metazoa; phylum Chordata; class Aves; order Psittaciformes; family Psittacidae; genus Nestor; species Nestor notabilis. The sequence goes on along the minus strand of NW_009909766.1, from coordinate 10,678 downwards.
TTTGGCACCCTGCCTTGGGATGCATTGGGCTGTCCTCTGGATAGGCCAGTCTGACCTCTGAGTACAAGACACCTGGGTTTTTCCTATTGTTCCTCCTCAGCTAGAGAATTTCAGCTCAAGTTGATTTTACACCACATTCGGTCAACAATTTGAAGCTTGGCTTTAACAAAGACTACTGTTCCTTTAATGGTGTAATATTCTCTGTTCCTCAGATATACTTGTACTCTTCTGTATTACGGTATCCCACTGATTATCTCCTAGCAGATGCCTACTATTACAAACATTTAAAATTAAATGTTCCAGTTCACAATCTCCATCCTTAGACTCCCAGCAGTCACACAGAGCACTTTTATGTGGAATATTGACCTAATCCCTTTTTGTATGCCCAATTTTCTTTGGATTGTTTGCATCAACTTTTGTCATTTTCTATCTGGATTTTTTTCATCTTCTCTCAGGCACACAGAGTGTGTGACATGAGTCACTCCAACTGGCGTGCTCTCCTGCACCTGTCATCTTGTTCTCAATCCTCCAAAATGCTCCTATGGGCTTTTTTTAACCCTGAGCACTAGCAGACTCCTTCCGCTACGCATTGAAGGCTGGGGTTTTCAAACGCTCTTTGTTTGCCTTAATTATGTTTACTGGAGCGCTGGTTTATGGAAACGAACACTTTTAAAGATAATACTGGAGATGCTTAGGGAACAGAAATCTTAACTGAAAAATATGAATGTATGGAATGCCATGGCAAACTTAATTATAGCAGTCCAATTCGACAGGAGAGCAGAGACGTGGTGAGTCTGTCCGTCTCACTGACAGACTTCCATGACACAGCTCAGTTTTGTTAGGAGGAGCTGCAAAAGCAGTTTGTGCATAATGTATTAAAAATAGAGATGCACGGATTTAAATAACAAACAAAATTCAAGTATTTCTCAGCCTGTTCACAGTCATAAAAGAATAGAAAAAAACCCCAAACATACACACACAGAGGGCTGAATATTTTGAAGTAAATGATTTGTTGAAAATTATCTTCTCGGTTCCAGTGCTCACCGAGGCATGCTATTAAGCTGAGCTAATTTCTTGTGTCTGCCTCAGGAAGCCATTACCCCCAACTGTCGCTATGGTTTGCACACACAGCACAGAAGAGGGCACAGAAAGCTCCCAAAGTGCTGCCAGAAAGCTTATGCTGCCACTGCTTTCTGTCCTTGAGATCCATCCAGATTTGTCTTGCTGCTTGGCCTGTGATAGGGAATCCCACGTCCATGTAAAGCCCATGAAAGTAACAAAACCTTGTGCCACACATGCCTCTGTTCTTTCTGCACCGTCAGCCTTACATACAAACCTAAAGGGTGTGCTGGGGAGGCGGAGGCCATTCATAAATCCAAGCCTTTGCAGAGTATTCCTGATGTTTCCTCTCATTCCACTATGCCAAGTGCATTTTGGATACAAGGGAGGATTAAACCTCATCAAGCCAGAACCTCAAAAATTCCAAAATTAAGTTTGGAATTTTCCAGAAGATTAAGGCTACTAGCAGTTATGGTATGATGAGTGAGAGCAAGGAACTGAAAACTCCATGTGGAACTTCTCGTATGTGTTGTGCATGCAAAAACCCTTGGGTATTTTACACAGAAATGTTGATTATAATTATAGTACTGGAACATCTTTATCTGCCAAAGCGTCTGCCTTGCACCTGCTCTCCTGCCATGGAAAGAGAGCAATGAGAGAGAACAGAGGCTGCAGCAGGAAAGGGACGAAAAATAGCAATCTTTTTACAAAAGCTCCATCAGTTTTTCTTCAAACAATTTTTTTCTTGGCCTCGGTGCGGGGAAAAACAAGCATGGTTCTTCCACTGTTTCCTTGCTCATGGATATAAGCAATCTTTTGAAGAGCATCTCAGCTCTACAGTTCTTTGAAGAATTGAAAAGAAAGGATGGATTCTAAGAAGCTGCTATTTTCTTTGTCTGGTGGAGCAGGCACAGGTCTTGTAGTGTCAAGACATATTTTCTTTCCCTCTCTCCATTCATTGGCACTGCGGCATCAGCTGAGAACTGAAGGACTCTCTTGCATTTCAAAGTAAAGTTGCTGCAGGTTTTAGTGGGAGCCAGGGCTCCCATTGCATTTCCTTTCGAGGCCACTGAATCCCTACTGGATTGCCAGCATGCTCCCAGTCAACATGAGAGGGTTTTTCTGATAAAAGCAAAAGAATGCAGAAGGAAACGAAGCCCCTACTTGTTCTGCAGTTACTACATAGAACTAGTTTTCATCCATTACTAATATAGATCCAAATTCAAACAAAAGACTTTGTTTCAACCACGTACATAGGAATGTATATGTATAAAAGTTGCTTTAACAGAGCATTCACTTAACGTTTGTAAAAATTATGCCTAGCACTCCCTATTCATGTCCTCTGAATCCTCTCTAAATAAATAAATAAAATCAACATCAAATATACTCAAATATACTCAAATATATTCAATGTATTTAAATACTTATTTCAGACAAAAAGCTACGTGGTGCACATGTCCAACAATATTTTATTTTGGAATATTTGCCGAATGCTAATGTCACAAACAATATGAGTGATCTCTGGCAGTGCTGAGATAATGAATACCCAGGGTAATCATTTCCATGATGAGTTCTGCATTTCAGCTCAAAACCACTCTGAACATTCTTTGCATTTTAAATTATTTCTTCTTAATAGCAGCACCATTTTAAAATACATGTATTTGTCAAAACTTATGTACTTAGGAAGAGATATCTGACAAGGTTTAGATATTTTATGTGTCAGTTTCCAACTAGGTCATATATATTCAGGTAAAATAGTATATATACATGTATATATATATGTATTTCATATATATAAAAAAACATACCATATATACCCATGGCATCTATATATATGTAACACAATTATATACTTGGATGGCAAGAATATATATATTCTTCTATACATTTTATACGTAATATAGTTTCACAGCACAGATATAGATGCAGATGATCTAGATATAAACATATGTTCTGTGAACAGAAGAAAAGCCAAATGACAAGAATTTACAACATCTAGTATAGCCATAAAGTTTTTCAATAACAACGACAAAAAAAGATATGATATGAACTGATATTTTGGAGAAATAACCAGTTTAAGAAGACACAAGGTAAATGTATTGGGAAAAAAAAGAAATTCAGACTTTTTATATTTATGCTGCAGTAATGCCTGGAGGCCAGAGAGATACTTGGCTGACTAACGAAATGCTAATTATTCAGAGTCTTCTGTTCCACAACGTAAAGCCACATCAGTAACTTGGAAAATGGGATCTGTGGAATTCTTAAAGCATACTAACGAAAAAAATCCATCAGGACTAAAATTAAAAGATGAGAGAAGAAAATTTTCAATAATGTGGTATCACACTGATTTGCTATTCTGTATTTCATATTGCGAACGCTAGGATATACAAGAATGCAATGTGACTGGCTCAGGTCAAAGAGGAAAGAAATCAATAAAATGTTGAGCTGAGGAAGCTGATAAATATATTGAGGATGTAGCTTTAAAAACACTGGGATAGTGATCTTCACACTCTTTAAAAGTGATGAATTTATGCCTATCGTAGAAAAATTTGCTATCACCTACTTTGAAAATTTTTCCTGTAGTAATCTGAGTATATATACTCATATAAAAACCAAACATTGTACCTCATAGTTAATCACCCGATATAAAATATACTGAATATTCAGATATGTTTTATACTGACTACCTTAATATCTTGAATATTAAATTGGGGCATATAAAGACATGCACAGAAGCTTTTGAGGGAAATCAAAAGGGGAGGATCTTAGGCAAAATCTCCAGATGGAATAAATGAGAGACACATCTGTCTCACACTCCCAGACAATCGTGTGTCAAAACAACATTACTGAGACTGTGATAGCGAGCACCAGAAAGTTAGAAAAATGACAATAATGGTTGTCTATACAACTTAAATTCATTTTGCACGCACATACACGTTATGGCACTCAATGGCATCACCATGTTCCGTTTTCCACAAGTTCCTTCCTCCTCTGAGTGCTCAGAAAAGGTGACGACAATGTATTGAATTGCTATTCAACGTATCATTTGTCCTCTGTAGAAGGATGTAGTAGGATGTCTGATGCTTTTTTTTCCAAACTTGATTCCTCTCTCCCTTTCCCTCAAATGTATTAATATTTCAGTCATGTCTCTTCCCAATTTTGGCTCTTCATCTCACTTCTTATTAACCTGTCCCGGATTCTACACTCCAGACTACTCTCCGGATCACCTCTGGGACCAAAACATCCAAGCCCAATGTCCTTTAGTAGGAAGAACCTGTCCTGTGCCTTTTGACTGTTTTCACAGCCTTTTCCCCATTTGTAGGCACTTGGAGCTCCTCCTGTCCTCAGTCGTTCACCTCTGTTTACCCTATTAAAACCTAAGTGTTCTTACCCTATTAGTGCTACTTCTCTCTCCCAGTTTCTCCTCCCATCCATCTCTCACCCTTCACACACAATACATTCCTGTCTGACATTACCATGTTACTTTTTTCCAGTCCCAATTGTCCTTCCCATGCTCAATGCTTTCTTTTGCCAGCTCCTGTTCCAACCATTCTTGCTTTCCTTCTACAACCTTACGCCTCAGTGACTTGCCCTGCTCCTTCCCTCCACCACTCACTGGGGACTTGGATCCAGTCTCCTTGCTCAAATATGGTTTGTTTTCCCCACATCTTCAAGCTACCCTTCTGCACCCTACTGGAGCCAGCTCCTCCAGGATACCACCCCAACCTCTTTTGGTCAGCTAGGCATGATGTCCCTCATGGGCCCAAGCCCTCATCCAGTTATCCCCTGGTCTCATCACACATAGGTCTCCCAGTTTGGATAATTCACTTCAAGATCTGCTCCAGTCTCCAGCAGCACAAAGCTTAAGTTGCAAGGAGAGCCCTGGTCAATTCTGGAGGAAATGAGCCCCAGGCAGATTTAATTCTTCAAGTTAGTAATTAAGTAAATTCTTCAAAGTTGTTTTAGGAAGTGACTCAAACTATCATTTTTGTAGACTTGGAAATTGGATGAATTAGACTGTATTTTCAGAGAAAAGCAAACAAAAACAAACAAGAGGTAAATACCTGGTGTGATGGCAAACTTATAGTCCAGAACCATGCAGCGCTGCTGTACTTCTTAAACTCCTTCTCCAAAAAGAAAGCACTAGAATTTTTTTATATTGGAAGGTGATGTTTCTACCGTTTCTCCCTCATTTTTGGAAATAGCTCAGTGATTTGAGCTGTCTTATTTTGACCGCAGTTTCCCCCCAAACTAAACCTGAAAAAAACTACTATGGGAAAATATAGTCTAAATAAAATTTGGAAAGTTATAAGCAGTGGAAGTTGTGATTTTTAAGAGTACTGACAGGCAGCCTTAAAAATAAATGACACTGATATTTACCTTTGGTACCTCTGCTATTTATCTGCATCTTCAGTAAGACAGGCAGACTACAATAAGATCCCTATTCCCTGTGTTCAATGCTAGCATTAAGGATCACTGGGATGTGAGCATGCAATGAAGAAGTACTGAAATTGGGCCACGGTGGAATCTGCAGCCTCATAACATCAGTCACCAGAAGCCAGGGAGGAACTGCAGGGCTGTGGGGTCTCTGTCAGTGCTTATCTCTGTGTGCCTGTATAAGAGCTCTGACATCCCTGCAGTGCAGTACAAGATACCATGTGTACTCCTCAGGGCTGGCATTGCTATATTTAGGACTCACGTTGCCTTTCTCAGGTGCTTGTTTGTCAGAGGTACGGCTCACACATCACTGTGTCTTGCAATTCATTCACTCCTGCCAGAGGTTAAATGCTCTCCATCATCGGCTTAGTGGCATGCATCCTTTTTGAGAGCTGATTCTGGGCTGATGTCTTAAGAGATACAGGGGAAACTAAAAAACAAACACTCCGCTTCCATGGCTATTCTTATTACCAGGAAAGGAATAAATCTGAAGAAACAGTTAATTGAATGAATCATTGTGAGATGAGAGATGACACTGCTAGGGACCGTATTACCAGAGGAGTCAGATCAGGACATTGCAATGATTATCGAATTTCTTTATCTCTTCTGTCAATAGCTGTTGGGCTTGAGCAAGTTCATCTCATTTGGCTGCCTCTTGCTTATTTTTAGAGGTGAGAGGGCAAATCCTGCCAGTGCCACACTGCAGCACCATGCGCTCCAACTGCAGTAAACACTGTGACATTATACTGCATTATGCTGAGCCAGCCAGGCACTTCTGCTGAGCCCCAGCATTAATGATGTACCAGTGTTTCACTGATTTCCATTCTATTAAAAGAAGTTACAAGATTGGTGTTCAGCACCCATGTCTCTGTTTCTTATCTGTATGGAATTTAAAGTGCCCATAACAGCAAATGAGATTCCTATTTTTAAAAGATCCCTGTAACCGGTGGCTGATCCCATTACACATTCTCAGTCCCTTAATGTGTCACTTTCCCATGTGGATACACTATCCGTCACCATTTGCCAGCCTGGGCCTGGGAGCAGAGTGCAATGGGGGAGGGAAATGAGGAAGCCCAACCTGCTGTGTGAAGTCACACCTTGCCACATGGACGTGCAGGGGCCTCAAGTAGGTGTGTGTATGCCACACACACAAACATACATGGATTGCTTATTCCCCAGCAGATACCAGTGATCACCCGAATGTGCATGTGACCACAAAGTTCATAATGGCATCAGGGCTTAGATAAACCTGGGAAAGCTGGAGGTTTTCAGTCTCATTGACAGAACGGGCTGTAGAGCTGTGCCCCTCCGAGTGAGGCCAGATGCTGTTGAATCCTCTAAGTCACCAGGAACCAGGCTCCAAACAGCACAAAAAGGGTGCTTTCCTGGAAATGCATCCCTCCTTATAACAAAGTTTTTCTTCCAGAGTTCCTGCAACCCAGTTGAATAGTGGAAGGGGAAGAATAATTTTCTCCATAAAATGAAACAATGATAGGTTTTAATACTATTACAGACTAGTTAAAATCCAGAGAGATGAGGAGAAGTACAATGGATGTCTTCACAAAAGAGCATTCCATCTTTTGGCCTCCAAATATACCTCTCCGTAGGAAACACCAGGCACTTGGGCTTCTCTGGAATTACACTGTTTGGATATGTGCTGCATTTTTGTATATAAGTCGGATGGAAAAAATACACAACAGCAATAGGACAAGCAGGGTCTTTATTAGCCAAGGAATAGTTTTACAGCCATTGGTAATGTGAAGAGACTGATCTGCTGATTAAACCCTCTTCCATTTATTTTTTCTCTAAGAAAAACTCATTGTATTTATTTTATTTCTCAGGAACTAGTTTGCATCTCATTTACTGACAAAAAAAATCATTTTGTAGAAATGTTGAACCAAGTCCACTTTTAGGTATATTAGTGATACAGAAAATACTGTATCAAAATCAAATAATGGTGAGGACAGAGGTTGGTAAAACCATCCATGCTGTTCTTTGTTCTTTACAAACTGATGCTTCACCATCAAATTTTAGCAGAAAATGCCCTATATATCATATAACAACTAAAAAATGCTTGATGCCTCATAAGACACTACTGCAAAGTTTCCAGTAATTACAATTGCACCCAGATTAACATCTCCTAAAGTTATGCACATTTATTTCCTATGCAAAATTTGCATTTAATGGGAAAAAAACCCCACCATTTATGAGATAATAGACCAAGCATGTCAATAAATGATGTATGTGTCTACAGTCAGTATCTGTATGCAAGTATCAATCACACACTAAATTTCTAAAACCCAGTCCTAACATCCTGAAGAATTGGAAGCATCAAGATGAAGCTAGGCTATAAAATACTTAAGATCAAATTTTGACTGTTAATCAGTGAGGAAACTGAGCCCAGCCTCAGTAAGCAGAGGAGCAGTTTCACATGTTTGACCTCGCCTTTCTCACCAAAACAAAATCTTAACAAGATCAAGCCAATTCTCTCCCTATATCAACTCATGCAATAATTTTCATGCAACGTTCCTGTTTTACTAATAAGTGAAAGCTATCACTGCCTGCAGAGAGGCTAATATGAAGCCAACTGATGTCCTCTGTCCAGATATTCCCATGTCCAAGTGTGATTAGCACTGTCTTGTCAAATTTAGCTCTAAGCCATTTGTGAACACCTTCTTTGTTTATAGTAGCACAATCAAATCTGCACAGCCCTCTGTGTTTGCTCTTCTGTGTATCCTATTAACAGTGCATTACATTTCAAGATGTCATACTGCAGAAAGCCACAAAAGCACTTCTAATCAATTTAAACTAAACCAAGTGAATTACTTTTATTCTGGATAAATACTGCTTTGTACACATTCTGAGAAAACAAAAGGCACAGAAAGGAAAATACAATTTTAATTAGATGATTCAAGAATGTATGAGGGGACTGCATCTATCAGACATGTTGAATTCAGAACTATGATTTCCACTAGTATATGCAAAACCCCCCAGTTTTAAGCATGTTCCATCCCTCCCATTTGACCAACTACTTGCTCGGTGGCTGTATGCAGCTCCTGCCTACAGAGGTTTTAATATGATTAAACCATGGCAGGGTTAGTATCTTACCAATGCACTGTTATTTTTGCTCTGTGCACAAACCAAAGAAGAAAAGACAGCTATTACAAAAAATCTTCTAGCCTTAGTTTAACAATTTCTAGCCTATATTTCAAGCCTATATTTCAAGGTCAGTGGAAGAGGACAAAATGTTAGGGGTTTCTTGTTTGGTTGGTTGATTGGTTTGGGTTTTTTTTAATTATGTCAATGATAAGAAGTTATTATTGCAAAGACAGACATTTGTATTTCTCTCAGTAAACAGGACTGCATTACTAAACTATAAAGCCAAGAAGAGTCATACAGTGTGAAAATATTCAGGGGAACAACAGCTGTTAGTCATTATTTTCTCCTTATCCTCTCAACACCTCTGTTTCAGTTTGCTCTCTAATGGGCAAATCACACTTTTTCCCTAAGACATTTTCTCATTTCAGGCAGGTACTAAAAAGAATGCTGAGATAATTAAGAATCATTGGCCAAAATCACCCCTGGGTTTGTTGCTTTTACTGTAAATGTTGAAACTGATTTTTATACTTCTCAAACAGATAAAGCTGATGTTGTGTTCTCTTAGTCCTTTGTGATGAATGATGTTTCTGCTTTTCTTCTTTAGTAAATCACCCTAGCATCTATTTTTTTTGTCTTACACAGCCTGTGTTATATTTCTCAAAAGAGAAATACCAACTACAAAAATTATTGGTCTCACTTCATTTAGGCAAAACAAGAATCTACCATCAGACAGCTTTTAAACATCTGCTTTACACTTTACCTCATCTGACAAGATTTCTCAAGTAGCCATTTGGAAACAGAGGAAAAATAGATACAATTTTGCTTATGATCAAACTCAGTTTATTGTGCAAATTATTTTGCCCTATTGACCATTTTTTAACTGTAAAATGAGTATTTACTGGGAGTTTGAGCCTTTTGTTCACTCAGATTTTAATTAATCTGACTCTAGGCCACAACGAATATTAGGTGGGAAAAAATGCAAACAGTGCAGTAAAAGTACTCTGGAAATCTTATTCTTTTAAACATTTGGCTCAACCCTAATGTCCTACTAAGCTGTTTTTTTCACAACGTAATACTTTTTCCTTTAATAACGTGAAGTCATAATTATCAATTTTTCCAGTTGGTCAAATGGCAAAATCTCTGAAATGACAGAACACATCCACTGCTGAAGCTGGAATGTATCACAGCATGTGCAAGCTTAAAATGCATGCACTCTTCCATCTATTTCTCTTTCAAAGGAAGAGGTTGCTTTTCTTCAGAAAGGTGATGCAGTCTACATCTGGTTTTGACTTAAAGATCACAAAAAAAACCCAACCCAAAAAATCCCTATTAATCTGATTAAATTTCCTACCTAGCTTCTAATATATAATGTTTTTACAACTGGTACTGCTGATACCATTTAGTGAAATGTGCTTAAGATATTGTGGAGAAGGTACAAGTAACCTCTTCTCTGAAGCTATTTTTGGGCAGTGCTAAGGTAGACACACTCCTTATGGCTACACTCATAAAGGCAAAATATTATTGCAGAGAGTGCCTCGGTTGTTGTGGTGCCTCAGAAATGCCAGTAAATTACCTGAGTTTGAAGCCCTCCTCCAGCACCTAGTGTGCACCTCCAGCCCACCGACCCTCCTTAGCTTCCCCAGGGCTGATATTACTACTGGTACTCACTAGCTCCTATATACGATGACTCTGTTGCTTCCATCCCCCTCCCATGCACCCGTGACTGCAACCTCGGAAAGAAAGGGGAGGGGGAGAGAGAGAAGAAAAATGAAAATACAAATAAGAATAAGCTCTGTTGGTACCAGGAAACACGGAACAAGTTTGGCATGAAACCTCGTGCATGTAGCAGCAGCATCTGATGCTGGCAGCAGAATGAAGGACCGGGATCACATGAAAAAGAATAAAGGGTGGCGGGTTTCCTTGGTCAAAATACAATATATAGAACACAAAACAAAACACAAACACCAAACTCGACCCGCTGTACGTGGGTGCACGCTAAGAAAGCAATGCTATCGTAAGGGGAGCATGTCACAGTGCGTGTCGGGGGGCGACGCGGTGTGAAGGACGGACCCCGTTAAGGAGC
>NW_009909765.1:0-2199 GCF_000696875.1 Nestor notabilis | reverse complement strand
GTTGCCGGCTGGGCTTAAACCACGACACAACTAATGCTCACAGAAAAGTAAAATGGTAAAAGACTCAGCAAATAGTTGGAAAGAATGTCAATAAAGAGGATTTCCATTCAAGAAAGATCCTCCTGATAGGATATATTTTGTACTACTACAGAAAAAGACATGGCTGCTCATAGGGGCATGAAATAACTAGGTCTACTCTGTATTCCAAGCTACTTGTTTCTTCAGTGTAGGAATAGCTTTACATTAAAATTTACTTTAAAAGCTTTAGGCAAACCATAGGATTTATCACTTCAAACAATTTTCTTGTTAAGATTGTTCCAGAAATTAACATGAGACATTTGCTTAAATCTTTGTGTTTTCCACTTAAAACCTTCTGAATGACTAACTTGTCCCAAATAAAAAACTAAGAGATATGGACCTTTCTGGATTTAAATATCAGGAAAAGTGTCTAAGTCAAATAAATACTATAGCAAAAGCCAATAAATATATTCACCTCATGCCTGTCTGCAGTCAGGAAGCCTGTTCATGTTATGTCCCTTTAAATTCTTCAGAGATGAATTACACATGTAGGATAACTTTCATTGCTGCATTGCTACTGTCAATATTTAAAATTAAAATCTATGCAGTACTATCAGTTCAATTAGGAAAGTTCATTTTTCTTCTTTGGCTAGAAAGAAGACTGTTTCCATAATACCATCTCAAAGTCAGGCCTGAATCAAGGCAAGAAATTCTGCAAGTTAAGGATCAAACCAAATATGTATTTTGAGTTTGAAAATCAGCAAAAGAAACTGAGCCTCAAAAGAACAAAAACATTGCTTTGAGCCATACTAGACATAAACAGCCTAGGTGAGAGGTAAAATCCACCATATCTATTGAGAATTCAGCAAGAATTCTCCCTTTCCTTATATGGTCTTATTTTTGTTATGTCTTGGATTAAATTGTGTTGGAAAGACTGTCTTCACCCTTAATTCTGAGATGACTGGCAAAGAGTAAAAATCAAAAATCCCTCATCATCTTACCTAAAAAATAATTCCTCTGCAAATAACTGATTATTCATCTCAGACACAACCCTCTAAAATGGTTTTATAGCTCCTTCTCTATAGTCTTCACAGACAGCTTTACCCTGGTCTGTTATTCACCTTTTCTTTTCTCAGATGTACACAAGGACCTGCCTGTAGCATTTGGCTGGATCACAAGACACCCATAAACTAACTTTGTAACTGTGTTTAGTTTCAAAGTAACGCTTGGACACATATCTAGCCTACATGTTCTACCAGCTCTTGTAAATCAGTAATTCATACTTTCAAAGTGGTCTTGAGCGGAGTGATCACCCTTATCAACAACAAAGAACATAATCCCAGGGCTTCTTCTGAGGACAGATGTTCAAGTGCTGCTCACACAGACCCTCTTTCCAGCAGTAGGGCTGAAGTTCTTGGTATATTCTCTGTATGAGATCAAACAACATAAATTAGCTTTTGCACTTTATCATATGATTCTGTACATGAAGCCTTCCAACAACTAGCAGTATTTGTACATTAAGAAGCTATTTTTCTTCCGTCACCCAGCTGAGAGGCTGAGAAGTTTTCTTGGAGTCTTTCAAAGGGAGAGAAAATCAACTTGCATTAAATAGCATGTCTTTAGGGGGGAAACAAATACAATTAATAAAACCTGCAACACTATTTCATAATAGGGATTCAGTTGGTGCAAAACTGCATGAGTACTTTCCCTCACAGCTTGTGTCAGTTCTGGTCCACTGGATGAAGAGTGGGAGAACACAATTTACAACAGCCCAAGAGAAACAGAGCGGTGGTGGTTACTTTTCTTACAGTGCATGACTAGCAAACAGGGTTTACCCTTGTTCCTTTCCCAGCCTAATTCAAAAAGTGAGTTAAAGGCCTTTTAAATGTTGTTTACCTTGTCCCTAGATGCCTGTACCTTCATCTTCAAGACTGGAAGCACAAAAGCTGCCTTCCAGATCTGGTTTGGTTGCAGGAGCAATCTCACTTTCCCACTCCAGTGACAGATTTGCTAGAGCAAACTAAATACAAGCAATGTGTGTCCAAAGAAGAGCAACCAACAAGAAGCTGGTGAAGGGTCTGGAGCAGAAGTCTTGTAAAGACCAGCTGAGGGGACTGTGGTTGTTTAGCCCAGAGAAAAGGAGGTTCAGGGGAGACCTGTCCTGGGTTCAGCTACAGCAGT
>NW_009909764.1:15211-29817 GCF_000696875.1 Nestor notabilis | reverse complement strand
ATATCAATAATAATAATTATCAACAATAATTTTAATAATAATAAAAGCCTTTAAATGCAAACACTTTTGTCATGGGCTCAGTGGGTCCCTGAGATGAAGTTTTCCACGCTCATCCCTCATGCTTGGTTTCCTTCTCTCTGTTTTTCTCTTCCTTTAAAAAACCCTCCCACAGTTTATCTGGGTGCCCCATTGCTGCTGCTGAGAAATTAGCCAAATCACATGAAAAGCAACAAACCCAGTCTGGTGATCCTTCAAAGACCAGCTCCAACTCTGACCGGATACTCAGGTAAGTGGGGCCGTGGTGGGTAATGCTGCCCCAGCCCTCCCTGTGCTGCCACGCTCGCAGGAACAGCCGTCACAGCTCCCTCCGGCTGCATTTGGATACTGCTGAGTCCTGTTATTATCATCATAGGTCTCGCCAAGGTGGGGAGATACTTAATTGATGATCCCAGGGAGGGCATTGAGGACAATGAATTGCTTCTGTAGCATCAATTAATGCTGAGGCTACAGGCCAAAGGGTTTCACCAGTGCAGCTGAAGGCATTTGTGCCGATTGCTCTGCAATGCAAACTGCCAGAGAATGATGGCTATTATATTAGCATTATAAGTAGGGTGGGCTCAGGGAGCAGGAGGAGGAGATTTAAGCTACATATAAATCACTCAATAGCAGTTTCACATGAGTCCACTTGCTTTCTCCCTTAGCCCACATGGTTCAGAGGAGAGGAACCTGCCACCCATTTCCAAACCAGTCACATTTATTCTGTTGTTTCACCCACCTCTATATTCCCAGCGGAAAGGGCTGTCTCACATTAAGGATGTCCCTGATAGCTGCTGGCTTCCGTAGCCAATGTGATTCATGAGCCTACAGATGGAGTGTAATATGGTTAGTTATTTTGCAACGAGAGCAGGACAAACCCCACAGTACAAGCGCTGAGCAGCACTCCCACAAAGGCTTCAAGGTCTGATTAATTTATCTCTTTGCTCCCCAGGACTGCTGAGCACCCTGGTGCACCAGCACTCGCTGCTTTGGAAAGGCTGTTTAGGGCCATTACTTATTTATTTGCAGCAGAGCCATCACGAGGATGGTCCATGCTCCGAGGAGCTCCCGCTCTGAGGACTTGCTGGTGGAAAGAGGTCAAGGGAAGGAGAATAACAGTAGGCCATTTATATACAATTTATATGCAAGACAAATTGATTCATGACAGGCAGCCCAGCAGAAACAGGTCTTTAAGAAGGACTCTACAGGCACGGGAGAGGCGCTGATGCCTTTGCAATGAACCTGCAGCACAGAGCAGAGCTAAACTGGGCTCCTCACATCTTCATGTGCTATCCTGTGTCATGGGTGCCCTAAATGAGCAATGCCCAAGTGTCTAGTGCTGTTGGAAAATGCTGCCACGCCACAGCAGCCTTCAAGGATATTGGTTTGGATGAGATTGACACCTCGGTGTTTTGCTTAAAAAGAGAAAAAAAGAAAACAGGGAAAAATAAAAGAAGGAATCCAAGAGACCCAAACTAGATGCACACTAGAGCAAGAGGAACATCACTGCCCCCTCTTCCTCAGTAGCCCTTCAGGGGCTATGCATCCCCATTGCATCTGGTTCCCTCCATCTCAAGGAAAAGGGAAATCACTGTTGCTCATTGTTTCATCCTCAGGCCTATGTGCTTTGTGAAGCAACTGGAGATTCCTCAGTACGGAAGCTACCGGCCCAACATGGTCCCAGCAACCCCCCGGGCCAACCTGGCCAAGGAGCTGGAGAAGTACTCCAAGGTCACCTTCGATTATGCAAGTTTTGATGCTCAGGTTTTTGGCAAACGCATGCTTGCCCCAAAGATTCAGACTAGCGAAACCTCACCTAAAGCCTTTAAATGTAAGTTGGGAGCAGGGATGGGCTGGTTGGTTTCTGCATTTTCTGCCTTTCTCAGTGTGTTGCAAAGCTCTTGGGATCGTGGCTTTGGGGTGACGGGAGAGTCTTGGGGCTGGGGTGTTGGATCCCTCCTGCTGCTGCAGAACAGGGGGAGAACTGGGTGGGAATATTAACCTGAGCGATGTGTCTAGGTGGGGTAGGTTACACAGTTGTCCTCAGTCGGTGCCTGTCGCTTTGCAGTTCATATCTATCGATCTGTCTTTCCTCATCTAGCTAAATGGATTACAGTTTTCTTCTCTTCCATCTTATATATGACCCACTCCACCCATTTGTCTTCTCTGCTGTGCTCCGCTCTCCAGCTCTGCTACCTATCGATCATCCACCTCCTGTCTCTCAGCTCTTTCCTATCACAGCCACCCACCTCTGCTCTGTACCGAGGACCTTGCACTGGTTACAACACTGTTTGGGTGAAAATGAAATGGCTAAATAAACCCCCAGGGGCTGGGCTGCCAGGAGCAGGAGGGATGCTGCATGGAGAGACAGATGATGTTAAAATCCACCTTCCCTTCGACACCAAATGTGCACCTGAAGACATCTTTTTGAGAGTTAAAAAATAAGATTTAGGAGCCTAGTTTGCAGAAGTCAGCAGCCTCGAGAGGGTTTTCTGTCTGCCTAATCCCACTTCCACAATCCTGCTTAATCCTGATGCAGCTGCTCTCTAAAAAGTGCTCGTACTTGAAAGCATCCCGGTTGTTGCACTACAATGGAAGCGCCCTTTATTGCAGTACTAAATCTGTAGAGGATCAGACAATGAAATTGGATGGAGGCCAGAGAGCACAACTGCCACTGTCATCCTGGGTTAGGGCTGATGGAAAAGTAATTTGTTTCCCAGCACAAGTGATTCTCTTGCTGAATAGATTGTGTTATTTGCAATATTAGCAAAGAATTTTCAGGGTAATTGTACTGACAAAAATAATTCCAGCAGACCCACTAGGATAATCCTTTCTATTTTTTCTCCTCACTTATTTTACTAATTTGCTGATTGCGAGTCTATTAGTGGTAGAAATACTTATGAAATGGAAAAGCATCGCTGAGCCTCCGGTGTGAAATTGAAATTGGCATCTCACGATACGGGATATTGTCAGGTTGGGCTGGCAAATATCCGCATCCCGCTGCAAAGACATGGATTAAACTGGACTTGAAACCAAGGAGCCATGCACAAGAATAACCATTCGGGCAAAGCTCCAGTGCATTAATCGGAGAGACAAGATGAATATGATTGCCAATCATAGCCGGGAAATCTGTTCCTTTCACTGAGAACTTATCTGAAAGAGATCTGCATCCAGAGGGATTTATATTGCCCTGCATGTGTGTGCATAACTGCCATTAATGTCAATATGCATTATATACGCACACAAGGAGGGAGAAAGCAGTCCTTGGGAAGATTAGCATTTTATAGTGCCTTATATGATGAGTTTGTAATGGGAATAATGAACTCGCTTTGCTCTGTAGTCACATCAGCCAGGGTTGTCTTGATGTTTTGCTGCCATCAAGCCAAAGCTTGAGTCTTCCTTGGGTGAGACTCCAACTGAAAGGGGCATTTTTTTCCCCCAAAAAAGGGTGTAATGAAATGAATAAAGATTTTGAAGATTTTGCTGATTGACTCAAAATACAATCCTGAGAGTGATCAAAATCAGATGATCCCCTGAAACTACAGACTTCAGAGGGACTAAGTGTGTGTCGGGGCCTTCCTAGTCAGGACCAGGTTCAGGATCAGGGCAAGTTTTATTGTGGGTTGACCCTGGGAAATACTCACTTTCATTTCACAGGGTATATAGGGAAATTGCATCCAGGATTGCACCGCTGTGTGCTGTGTTATACAGCAACAGAGCAGTGTCGTGGCTGTGTAATAAATCCTGTTATTCAGGCGTACTTTCATGACATGTCAGCTGTCAGAAAACCCGTATTTCACTGGTGTCATCATTGGAAGCTCATATTTCATGGCCATGGTTTTGCCATTAATGGAATTTTTTAAATGGTAAGTTTTCAAACGTGCTACAAGAAATCTCCCCGTATGTCAGCTCCGCAGATAAGTTATGAACGCAAGAGAGAACAATAAAGAAAGAGCTGGAAAGCTTCTCTGAGCTTTCTCCTTTTACCACTTTGACCGAGGAGTGGCTTTTAATGAAGAAAAGCACTCATGTTTTGGGGACTCGGTGGCAGAGTCGTTAATGAATTAGGTTTTCACACCATTTCAAAAGCAACAGAATAGCCCAGGGATTGGTAACAACCACAAGCTGCCCTGGATCTGCTCACACGGGGCTGTGTCAGACTGACTTAAGCTCTTAACCAGCGTCCGTGCTGGTTATACATTAACCTTGTGTTGTTCCTTCTGTTTTTATTCCAGCCAAACCTTTTCCAAAGGCCTCCTCCCCCAGCCACAGCCCCTCCAGCAGTTACGTGAAGAGCACTTCATCTTCCTCCACAGGCTTCGACTACTCGCAGGACGCGGAGGCTGCGCACATGGCTGCCACGGCCATCCTCAACCTCTCCACCCGCTGCTGGGAAATGCCAGAGAATCTCAGCACCAAGCAGCAAGAGGCCCCTGGCAAGGTGAGCTGAGCGTGACCACAACTCCAGCTGCCGTCGAGCGGGTTAAAGCTGGAAGTTTGGGGTGGGACAAATACCTTTCTTAGCCTTCCTTTCATTTTCACTCACAGAGGGAATGCAGAAACTCATCACATCACCCTTTAACTCCCTGCTTTGGGTGGCGCAGTTTGGAGCAGGTAATCTTGGCTCTTAGTGTGTTATGGAGGTGAATCATGGTTCTAATTACCCGTCTGAGATGAGCATCGTTCCCAGCCAGAGTCTGAGCTGGTTTCAGTTGCTCACTGGTCTGTGTCTGATGCTACTTGAGATTCCCCAGTTGTGTCCAGGCTGACTTCCAGCTATTTTTCAGAGGAGTGCAGGTTTTCCACAAGTCCTGTGTTGCATTCCCAGCCTTGGGCAGATGCCTTGGAGACCATGGGACATCCTAAATTGCACTAGATGCCTGTGTTCAAGCAACTGAGCCAAAATGCCACATTGCTGGTAGTACAGGGCATGTTTCTGAAGTATTTGTGAAAGGGCATCCCTTTTCAGTCAGTTCCTTCTATCCTGGAGAGGACGGGACATGAATAACCTGCCCCCTGCACTGCAAAAGACAAATGGGACAAGATGGCCCCTGGGAATTGCTGGCAGCTGCTAATGTTGGGCATGTTTCCAACCTTTCAGTCCATGGACATTGAGGTGGATGAAAATGGGACTCTGGACTTGAGTATGAACAAGCACCGCAAGCGGGAGAGCACCTTTCCCAGCAGCAGCAGCTGCAGCAGTAGTCCCAGCATGAAGTCCCCAGATGTGTCCCAGCGCCAAAACAGCACCAGTGCCACGAGCAGCACCATGACCTCTCCCCAGTCCAGCCAGACCTCTCGCCAGGATGAATGGGATGGGCCCATTGACTACACTAAACCAAACCGCCAGCGGGAAGAGGAGCCAGAAGAGGTGAGTGGCGACTCTTGTCACCTCATGGGAGGTGAATGCCATGTTTGCTTTCACAGTTGTCCTACCCAAACTAGGGATTATGGAGGGAAATCTATCTCCTTTGAGCCTAGGAGATAAATATTAGCTTCATCAGTGCTGCCAGATACCAGCTATGAATATGGGCAGGAGACAGATGCTCTTGGGGTGCTCTTGCAGTGCTTTCTTTCTTGTAAATCCTTTCAGCTCATGTGCACCAGAGGTGCTCCTAGTGACGTTCCCTAGGATGATTTACACCTGCCATTAGCAGATCTGGTCTTGTGTGCCACTAACATTAACCCTGCAGGGGGAGGAACCCAGCCATTGCCTCCCGACTGGGGTGAGCATTCTGGCCCCGGAAGTGGTGCGCTGCCCCTCTGCAGGCAGGTGCTGCTGAGGATGAGTATGGGGGGATTACACTCATCTTCATCCCTTCAAGACACTGGGAGAGACAGATATAAATCCCTGTACAAACGTGGTTTACACATTTCTGCTCTAAAAAGGGGAAATTACAGACTACTGGATCTCTGGTTTGGGTAACGCTGCACTAACCCTCAGCTAGGATGAACCTGGGATCCTTTCTCACCTTTTCCCATTGCTCAGCAGCAATGACCACCACTAAAACCCTTTTCCCTGGCTGTTTGCTTGCAGTCAGAGCCTGCTGCCCACTCTTTTGCCTCCTCGGAAGCTGATGAGCAAGAAGTGTCGGAGGAAAACTTTGAGGAACGAAAATACCCAGGGGAAGTTACTTTAACCAACTTCAAGCTTAAATTCCTCTCCAAGGACATCAAGAAAGAGCTGCTCACGTAAGTCCTGCCTCCAAAACCTATCAAATATGCACCCAGCACAGCCAGGCTGGTGGGAGACAAAATGTGTTAGCAAATACATTTTAAAAGATTAGAGGTGTAGTCCTCTTTCTTACTGTGATTTGGTCTTGCCTCATCTAAGTGGTTCATATGAAAGCTCTCAAAAGAGAACCCCTGTCCTCATAGTCCTCATACAGCTGCAGATTGTTGAGGAAGAATATGTTCCTATATGACCTTGAACCTCTGAAGTGATGAAGGGAACATTTTGGGGAGCTTGGTGCTTTCAGGATTCATGGATGGAGGCTGTCATGGTGCATTTTAGATTGGAGAGAGATCCTAACCCCACTCGTGTCTATATAGTGATGGCACTGGTGGGAATACAGACCCAGATCTGTTCTGTTAGATGGAGCATCACTCTGCATCCACACTGTTCTCCAAACTAGTGGTTAACGTTTAGAGTCTGACCCAAACGCTGCAGCTTGGACCTGGCTCTGACCTAATGGAAGGTCGGGATCATTCTGGAGGTTATGACCAGGACATCCCAGTAAATCTGCTGCTCTTGGCTTTTCCTGTGCATCTGACCTTCCTATATGTTAAACAGGGAAGGGTTGGCAGGCACGGTTTTGCTGACCCTGTACAACACAGCTCATTATCTGGTGATGCAGCAGGAAGGTGAGGGAGCAGACAGGCAGGGAGGAGATCCGTGGGGGCAGAGCAGCAGCAGCACCTCCCCTAAACGAGCCAAGCACAGACCAGCTGCCCTGTGCAAAGCTCTGAAGGCTTTTTTAAAACCCAGAGGTGATGTGAATAGCAATTTCTGAGGCAGAGCCTTGAATTCCTCCTGTGCTTTAATTGAATTACAAGGGTGGAGAAATTTCCTAGACAGAAATAGCCTTGGAATAAATAAATGGTGTTGTGGGCAGCCCTTAGCCTTCTCTTCCTATTTAGCATCCTTGTTCCTTTCTGGCCTAAGGGCTATAATGAATCGCTATAGTTAACACAGGAGCAGACTTGCCCACTGTATCTGTTTGATGCTCCAGGGCTGGGTGTAGCTCTGGGGCCATCACCAGGCACTGTGAAGATGCTCCTGACTTCTGTCACCCTCCTGTTGGTGTACAAGTGGGTACCACATACATCACTGCTGCTTGAGCATCTTCATATCAGTGCTGGCTTCAGGGCTCACTGTGTTTGTGAGGGTGTTGTGGCTGTGAAGAGCATGCAAGGGTGAGCCCATTGAGTCCTCTTCACCTCCCAGCCTGAGCTGAACTGTCCCGGGATATCCCTGCAGTGTCCTGGGACATCCCTCTCTCTTGCATACCTTGGGCAGGCAGGGCATGACTGTGAGAGAGTCCCGCTGCTCGGGCACAGACTGGGTTTTACTCCCTGGATACCCATAAGGGATGGCATCTTTTCCCATCACTGTGCAAGGGCAATTCATAGGGAAGGAAGCGGGGAAATGCAGCAGGTGGGATGTGGCAGCTTCTGCCCATCCTCACATTAGGATCCCTTGGGCACATCAATCAGAGATTATTTTTATTCCCTTTGCGGAGTGAGCAGTATTTCCAAGCTTATATTTGCAGATACAAGGACTGGAATAAAGAAAACCATTTCAGAAAGCTGAAATCTGAGGCTTTCAAGGAATAAGCTGATTCCCACAGCTTCAGTATTGCAAATATCATCCACATTGGCAGCACCCAGACAGGGTGCTCATGCCTGTTTGTCCATACCACCCAACCAGCTGCTTCAGTTCTCCCACTGCCACCAAGCAAACCAAGCAGCTCCGTATTCCAAATGCTTTCTTCACATTTTCCACAAGTTATTTCCATGTTTCCAGGTTTTTTTTAAGGATCCTTGCGATCTTTTGGGAGAAAAAAAAGGGCGGGGGGGAAGGGGAGCTGACACGGAAAAAGCTGGTTTATTTGCATGCAAATATATAGAGACATACTGAGGTCTGACGGAAGGAGCTGAGGTGGACCTCAGCCAGCCCTGCAGATCCATGGCTCTTGGGTGAATCCCTTCACTGCCAGCACTTATGCTCCTTCTTCTTCCACCCAGTTGCCCAACCCCAGGCTGTGACGGCAGCGGACACATAACAGGAAACTATGCCTCTCACCGCAGGTGGGTCGACCTTTTGTCCATGGTTTGGACTCTACAGACATCTTTATTTTTGTGCTTTAGTGTATTTTTTGACCACGTGGATAGTTTGGTTCTGGTTCCTCCCCTCTTCTGTTGCCCCTCTCCCTCCCCAGCCCTTTTTCTTTTTCCTTTTTTTTTTCCTTTTTTTCCCTTTTTTTTTTTGCTTATCCAGATATTCCATCTCTTCTCTTTCAGCCTTTCTGGTTGTCCTCTTGCTGACAAGAGCCTCAGAAACCTCATGGCTGCCCACTCTGCTGACCTCAAGTATGTTTGCGCTCAACTTGAAACTCCTTTTTTTCTTTATTTCCACCCTTTTTTCTCTCTTCTCCCTCCCTGCCCCCCCTCCTCTTGCTCTGCTTTTGCTTTTCCATCCCCTCCCTTCTCCTTTCAAAAAGCCAATCAAAATCCACCTGCGAGGAGCAGTGGTGGAGTCCAACCTCCAGCCACTGCATTGAGAAGAGGCGGTGGCATCAGAAAGGCTTATTTTGGGGAGGGGGGATCAGGGCAGTGATAAGAAATAACCTGGATTCCCGGCAGATTTCCTTTGGGAAATTTCCTTTTTATTTTCATTTGGCTTCTTTTCCCTAGTTTGTGTCATAACCCTTTTCATTCAACACTATTGTATATGTCTCAAATAATCCGAAGCCCAGATAAAGGCACGTTTTATTTTTGGGAAGAAGCACAGCTGGGAAAATACCCTCAATTTTGGGGGGCATTTGGGATGTAGTGACAGAGATTCCTATTAATTTTTATGGGAGTTAGATTTCTGAGGGACCAAGGACACACTCAGTGAGGCTGGACATTGAGCTGGTGGCAAAGGGCTCACGGGCACCCAAATTCCTGTATTCCCATTTCTGCTCCTGAAGGGAAGAACCTGGTTTTGACACCTTCATTCAAATATCCTCCTTGGAATCCTGTTGGCAGCTTTGCTGCTATCTTCCCCAAACTCCTCATTTTCAGTGGGAGCTTATTCTTCACAAGGAGGTTTCCCAAATGCTTTCTTAGGTTGCTTCCCCTAAAGAGAGGTTTAATAGAAATGACACTTAAAATAGATGGAGACACCGGTGGGACCCTAAATCTCCTCCACCCAACCTGCATCTTTGGGGGAAACCTCATTTAGATTTGTTTTCAACAGCTCTTCCATGGATCCAGCCTACCTTTGGAAGCCAATTCTCCTCTGAGCCCCATGCTTTGAATCCAATTTCGGGATTATTTAGATACCAAAATACTCATAGGTATAGCTGAAGAGCCTCTACAAAGAGGAAAACCTCACGGAGGACTCCACATTGCATAGGTTCATCATAAACCCCAACAATGCCCTGTGTCCTGTATGCTGTCAGTGATGTTTGGAGCTGTAGTAGAGTCAGGCGGGAGCCCCTTTGGACATTAAGGTGATTGGTGAAGTCCCAGATCCCTTTTTGGTGCCCTGGAGGCAGCATGGGGCCAGGACTGCTCCACACTCCACCACCATTGTGAATGCTGGGGCCAGGAAAAATGCTTGTTAAGAGCTTGCTCCTTATCACAGAGGTGGAAAAGTAGCTGGATTAGTTGATATTAATAGAATATGCCAGTGGATGGAAAGGACTCGCATGATTAGCACTAAGTACACTTAATCATGCATTATAGACGATACACATTTTGAAAGAACCTCTTAAGAGAGCTTTGCTGAACTGGTGTTTCTGCAACAGCCTTAAAGAATAGCCAGTGATCAGGCAATTAGTGTTAAAGATATTAAAAGCTCTCAGGAACAGTGCCCATTGCCTGTAAGCACATGGAGAAAAAGCAAACTGGGTTGGTCCTGAGAGAGAGCATCACACCAAGTCTTAGCGGGCAGCATCCTCTGCTCCCCTTGGGCACCCAATGTCAGAGCTTTGTATCAAAATACTGTATAAAGCAGGAGAATTCTGGACAAAACAAAGCCTTTAAATGTTATTTCCCAAGTACTATTCTTTATTCTATGTCCTGGTGAGGATGGGAGCAGAGGAGGGACGGAAGTTTTTAGATATTGCAGATAGCGTAGCCAGAGCTTTTCACAACTTCAGATAAGGCCATGTCAGTGTTTCTATTATAAATTCTATTTCAGGGGTTAATATACCTGGTATAAAAAAAATAGCTCCAGGCTGGAACATGCAATAAAAGGTCTCTCTCGGTATGATTTGTCTCCAGATAATTAAAAATGAAAATCAAATCACTTCTCTTCTTAAAAGTCCTGAAAGGCAAAAGGAGTGGGTTTATAATTCCATCCCGCCCTGAAGCAAGAACAACACAGAAGTAGTTTTGCTTTCTACTTTAACAGCACATAACAGCGAAATCTCACTGTCATCTCCTAAACCTGTACTTTCAAATGAGTTGGAGAGTTTGCACCCTCACTGAGGTCCTGCCGGATGTGTCCCTTTTCTTATTGCACCAGACGTGTGTATTTGTGTTTTCCTGGGTCTTGCTCCTCACTTGGTCTCCCTGCCCGTTCTGGCGCCAGGGTATGTTCCTGCTCTCCCACCCTAGGTGAGGTGCCAAATGTTTTCACCAATGGAGATTATTCATTGCCTCACAAATGCCAAACCCTCCTCAGAGGTGGTGCAAAGAGGAGAATTTAGGTATTTTGTGACAAAAAAACCCCAAGAGGGCATGTTAAAAGGCTGCTTTCCAAGCTTCAACACTAAAGGCATCTGTGGAAATCATTGCTCCGTTCATTCTAAGGGGCCAGAGGTGGCTTCCTCTTGGTGGTGGCTGAGGCGACTCCCATGTGCAGAGCTGTAGGCTATTGTTCTGGGTTCTCCTTAGGCTTACATCCAGCCCAATGGCCATGGATGGCATCTGCTGCTTCCATACAGCTTCCTCAAGGTGACATCCATTGTCCTGAAGGTCTTTTTTTTTGGCTTATAGTCGTCTCCTGAGCTGTCCCCTTTGTGATGGGGGGACAGAAGCTGGGAGCTGTGTGTCCACTGGAGAGCAGCCACCCATTGCACTCCCAACATCCCACCTCTTCCCACCAACTTTCCTCTCCATCACCACCATCATGCAGTGACACATTGACTTTGGTGCTGTGGATATTCCAGACCAAACTTTGTTCGGAGGGAGGGAGAAGGGGAAGGATGAAAAACATGTTTCTGTGTGACAGTCCCTTGATTTCTCTTTGCAATGAGCTGTCGCCAAGCACCGATCCCCTGCTCCCATCCTCAGGCTAATCTGAGCCTCCCTTTCCTCCACAGGTGCCCTACTCCTGGTTGTGATGGCTCTGGTCACATAACAGGAAATTATGCATCGCATAGAAGGTAAGATCTCCCTTCAATTAATTTCTCTGTAGCCTCTTTCTGTTTTGTTTTGATTTTTGGGGTTTTTGTGTGTGTTTCTCCCCCCTGCAGTGGGCAGAGTTGTAAAGTTCTGAATAAAACATTAATGTTACTGACAACTGAAGCCTATTTTCATCTCTTTAATCTGACTTCTCTTTTTTTTTTTTTCCCCTGATGTTTCCAGCATCTGATTAGAAGCTCCTTTCAACAGAATAAAAGACAAAGGGTCAGATTTTAGCTGATGCAATGTTCCTGTTAATAATGCTACCTATTTATGACTTCTATTATCACTTTAGAGCATTAATAGCAGAGATCTGAGCCTTCTGTTTCAACAATTCCATTAAACATCACAGGCTGTTAGCAGAGATCTTCTTATCTAGACACCATTAATTACTGTCCATCTCCCTCAATTTCTGATTATCTTTTTTTTTTTCCTCCTGACTTCTCCTCGTGATGTGAAGCTGCAAAACGAGGGAGATCAAAAACACTGTGCCAAATGCAAGGGAAAGCTGACTGAAGCGGGGGAATAGCAAATGCAGTGATTCTGCCAGTGAGACAGGCCTTTCTTCTCTTTTTAACCACAGTCTGTCAGGCTGCCCTCGTGCCAAGAAAAGTGGGATCAAGATCACCCCGACAAAGGATGACAAAGAAGACCCAGAGCTGATGAAGTAAGTCTGGAGATACCTCCTGGGTGGAGCCTTTCGCTCTATCCCCCTTTGCCTCGCACAGATTTATGCGGAGCAGCACAATGATGCTCAGAGCATCATCTGCCTGCACTGGAGCCAAAGCTTTTCTGTTGGTTTTGGGGGAATTTTCCCCTAATCCCAAAAGTGGTGTTGTAGTTTTGGAATTTGATTGGAAAATTGGGCAGTGGGGAGGTAATGGTGTATTTGGTTTTATGGATGTGGAAGATAGGCTGGTAGGGTACAAGCAGTTCCTCTCCTTCCTGTGCTTAATATAATTCCTAAAGAATCCACCAGTGTTGTAAATGAGGGTCAAAACCCACAGGCAAGCAAAATGTTGCAGGTTTTTGGGCATCAGTGGGCAGGTGAGGGGTGCTGGTGGGTTTGCTTGTCTCCTGGGAATGCAGTAGAAATAGGAACTGAATCCAACAAGGATCCGGTAACCTGGAATGACATGTGTTTTGTAGAGTCTTTGCCACGGCTGAATAGCCAAAGCAAGCAAAAAGCCCTTCTCAGTGCCTTGGGCTGAATTTTTCTAAACACCCCAGGGGGTTTATTCCTAGTGGGAACAGAGATTTTAAATCCCTTAACTTTTATTTGCTGTGAAATCCATTTGTGCTGACTTTCAGCAAGGCTGAGCACCATGGGCTCAGCATCCAGGGCCTGATGTGAGGTTCAGGGTCTGTGTCTTGACCCCTCATGCTGCTGCAGGACATCAAATCCCTTACAGTAAAGGCTGAGGCCAGCACTGACCCCAGGATCCTAATCCAGAGCATTCCCAGCCTTTCCAGAGCCTGTCCACTCACCCAGCAAATGCAGGTGGAGAGGGATAAGAAGAAACATGACAAAACTTAACCCTATCCAGGAGTTCCCAGTTGCCATGAGCACTGGCTTATCTCGCCGTACACTTTTGACTCAGCAGCCTGTCCCCAAACACATCTATTCTTCCTCATTTTAGCCCCAGGGCAGGTCTTGCCCTTGCAGAACACGGTGGATACCTCCGTGTATGTGGGTTTTGCCCTGGAGCAGAGGCTGAGCCAGAGCAGGAGCCCGTGGGAGCGGAAGAGCCCCGCAGGAAACAGGGATGCGCCAGCCAGGGGAAGGACCTTTAGGAAGGAGATGGTATTTGAGCCATCTGCTGTGTTCTCACTGCTCAGCGCACAGGAAGGAAAGCTCCTGGTTAAATGAGCTGTGTGGTAATTAGCAGGAGTTAGCCGAGTTTATTAAAAATTAAGCAACTTATTTGAGAATCTGTGGGATAAAAAATTCCGGTTTTGGCTCCAATACCTTCTATTGCTGGTGGCGGTTGGAATGCTGTGCCGTTAACCACTGACACAGAGGAGGAAAGGGCAGCAAATGCTGTCGTGCAACTCCCAGCTGCTGCACTGTTCACATTTGCTTCTGTTACTGCGGTGAGAGCCCCTGGTTGGGTGGTTGCCCCTCTCCATGTCCTCCCCAGGAATGTGTACACTGTGGGCTGGGGAAGCAGGGGCTTTGCTCATCCTTTCCTGCCCCGTTCAGGGCTGGGACCAGTCAGAGATGAGCCCAGTGGCTCCCTCAGTGTGGGTTCTCTGTTCATTTCAATCTCCCCTCTGGCAGGTTAAAGCCATTCCCCCTTGTCCTGTCCCTACAGGCCCTTGTCAAAAGCCCCTCTCCAGGTTTCTCGTAGCCCCTTTAGGCACTGGGAGCTGCTCTTTAGAGCCTTCTCTTCTCCAGGCTGAACACCCTGTATATTTAACCTAGTCCACCCTAAAATGCAAATGCCAGGAAGATAAAGTGTCAAGAAATGGGGTTGGAGCATCACCAGAGTTGGGATTTTCTGATGACTATAAAGCTGATGCTGGCCTTGGAGGCTCACTGTGGCTCTGCTGCTTGGTGAGCACGGGTCCAGGCAGTGCTGGGTGGGCTGTGAGGGTCTTGGTGGCACGAGGATGTCCTATAGCAAGGGCAGAAGCACTTCTGAGCTGTGCAAAACAACCCAGCACAATGACCCTTTCCCTGCTGCCTTCCCCCAGCCCTTGGACATCCCGTGTTCACAGCAAGGTGCGCCCGGTGTGGGTTTGCGTTAAGGAGCTTTGGCTTTAAATCCCTCCTCTGCCTGCACCGAGCGCCACTTGGAACCCAGCCGAGTTTTACACATCACCACTGAGGAGAAAGTCATTTAGTCCCTGTTGTTTTTGCTGTTCATCTCCCAAGTAATTTACTACAGACATGACTGAACAGATCACCTCAACCTTCAGCCCAGCCCTGGCATCAAACAGGAGCAGCC
>NW_009909764.1:0-15198 GCF_000696875.1 Nestor notabilis | reverse complement strand
ATTTTAACAGAAGATTCTGTTAAATAATAATAGTAATAATAATTAAAAAGGAAGAAATAATACTAATAGGAAAGCCCCATCCAGCTGTTCTGCACAATGAGGCTCTGGTTTATTTGTTAACAATGAAAATGTAACGAAAGTTAAATTAACAGAGTAAAATATGTAATGGTTGGGCTGTAACGGCTCTCACAGGGAAGAGCTTCTGCCTAAAAGCTCATCTCAGTCTCCCCCCCCCATCCTTTTCCTCCTGAGGATTCAGTAATTTGCTCGTGATCATATAAAAGCAATGATGTTATGAATTTACTGAAGATCCTGCTGGCAGGGATATTATAAGTGAATTGTGCTGCATTTGCAGCTGATTAAAATCGAGATCAGCAGTTTTCAAATTATCTTGGGAAAGGGCTGGGTGTACAGAGCCCCCCCCTTTTGCTGTCATCTCCCTTTTGTATGAAACACAAACAATCAGGGCAATCATCTCTGGGGTGAAATGCAGCCTGTAATTTGCAGGAGCAGCTCAATGGATGTTTTGCTGGGGAAACTGAGTCTCTAAGTGCTCTCCAAAGCCAGGACACGGGGGTTATTTTTGCCATTTCTTACCTATTTCCACTTCCCCTGTTTAGAGCAACCTCCCTTGAGTAATAAACTTTAAACTGTATTTCTTATTGACCAACATCTTTAAACAAATTGCAAACTACAGCAGAAACCCTAATAGATACACCAGGCTTTTGGAATGGCTGAATTTAGTGAGTATGCCATTAGGTGGGGAGGGAGAAGATGCCCTTTAGAGAGGTCCTCATCCTCTTGGCAATTAGCTCAAGTTGTGTCTGTGCTTCCACAACACCCCTCACAGCTCCTGTATGCTTGAAACAGTGGCAGAAGCACAAGGATGGGAGGGCTGGTGACCGAAATTCCCACTTTTATCCCCTCGAGAGCACAGGTTTCTCTCTTGGTAGCTGTGGAATGTGAACCAGGAGGAGGAGGCAAGTGAGGCTGAGCAGTGCTCATGGGTTTATTTGTCCTGTCTTAAGTGGTACAGGCTCAGAAACCTTTTAGACACCTCATTGTGCAGGTTGCAGCCTGATGGGTTTGCAGGTCAGGGACTGGTTCATGGGAAGGGTTGTGTCCCCGTGGGCACAGGCAGTACTACCAGGTTGTGCTGACCATGCGAGCACAGGGCGATGAAGGTGATGACCTTGGGTTCCTCAGCAGACCCAGCTGTAGATGTGAGATGGTTCGGTGAGAGTGTGTCAGCCTTGGGGTATGCCAGGATCCCACATTGGGCAGCCCACCCCTTTGCCCTCAGTGAGACACGGAATACATGGTTTGGGACACCACTGGGACCTTCTTCTGCTGCAAGTGTGAGCATGATGTGACTTCCAGAGTCCTTCCCTCTTCCAGGGTTTACCTTGGTTCTCTTTGGCAGAAATAGCTCTTCATTTCCCATCAACTAAACAACTACCCTGTAAAGTCCAGATGAGATCCCCAAATGTGAATGCTCCGGTTCCTGCTCAGCCCTAATTTCCTTACGTCCTTCTTCGTTCCTGTGCTGTAATCTTTGGTAATTCCCTGTGCCCAGGTGTCCAGTTCCTGGCTGCGTTGGGCTTGGACACATCAGTGGCAAATACGCCTCTCACCGGAGCGCCTCGGGGTGCCCCCTCGCAGCCCGCAGGCAGAAGGAAGGATCACTCAATGGCTCCTCCTTTTCCTGGAAGTCATTGAAGAATGAAGGCCCGACCTGCCCTACCCCAGGCTGTGACGGCTCCGGCCATGCCAATGGGAGCTTCCTCACTCACAGGAGGTAAATCAGAGGGTTGAAATCATTGTGAGCATCCCATTGCCGCAGACGAACCCATCTGTGTGCAGATGCTGCTTGAGCATCGTTCAGCTCTTCACACAAGGCTCAGTAGCTGGAGCTTTATGTGCTGATCTTGGGTTGCTCTGAGGTTGGAATTTTCTACTTAGAAGTAAATGTGTAATTGTTTTTATATTGCAATAATGATCACAGAATCTTAGAGTCACAGAGTGGTTTGTGTTGGAAGGCACCTTAAAGCTCATCCAGTTCCAACCCCCTGCCCCGGGCAGGGACACCTTCCACTAGAGCAGGTTGCTCCAAGCCCCTGTGTCCAACCTGGCCTTGAACACTGCCAGGGATGGGGCAGCCACAGCTTCTCTGGGCACCCTGTGCCAGCGCCTCAGCACCCTCACAGGGAAGAGCTTCTGCCCAAGAGCTCATCTCAATCTCCCCTCTGTCAGGTTAAAGCCATTCCCCCTTGTCCTGTCCCTACCAGCCCTTGTCCAAAGCCCCTCTCCAGGTTTCTTGTAGCCCCTTTAGGCACTGGAGCTGCTCTAAAGTCTCTCTGGATTGGGATGGATTCAGCAAAATAAAGCAAATTGATAACATAATGTCTTTTCATTAGCATGCCAGACAGGATTTGGGCACCCCAAGCAGAGGTTTGATACCCACTGACCAGACTCACCTCACTTTCCTGACCTGGCCAAGCCCCTCTTCTAGAAAACTGTATGCTTTTTAATCTTTGCTCAAGAAAATTTCTCTCACTTTATAAATGAGGAGTTTTGTGGCATTATTCATAAAGCAATTTTCTCTGTGCCATAAAAAGCTTTTACAAGAACTGTCTCACAGCATGAACTCCACCAAATGGTATGAGCTGTTGCTGGGAACATAAGCACCAATAAAATACCAAGAGTTCATGAAGCCTAATTTCACTTGCTTTTCAGTTTATCGGGGTGTCCAAGAGCTACTTTTGCTGGGAAGAAAGGAAAACTCTCAGGGGATGAAATTCTCAACACAAAGTTCAAGACCAGCGATGGTAAGGACTTGAACTCCTTCTGCCTTGTGGTGTGTCAGGGTATTGGGTCCATGAACCTTTCTTTGCAGGCTAGGGGGAGGATTCAACAGCTCAAATCTGGCTGCAAGTTTGTTAGGATGACTTGTGCCATGAACACCCATTTCTTGAGTGTTGGAGGGCAACGTGGTACCAGCACCGCTCTTGAGCAACACATTGTGAAACAATAAAGAAAGAGTTTCCATAGTGAAATTCCAGGCAAATAAAAGATGATGCTGAAATAGATATTTAGGTTTTTGTGGGGTTTTTAATCAAATATTCACTGGCATTTTTACAAATCCCTTGCAGTCATTCAGCAATTTCCACCTATTCAGGGCTTTTAATCCTGAGATATTTCTGGATGTGGAATTTTGTTAGCGACGGCACTTTGCGTTTCCAGTTCTATTACTGAGGTTTCTGTGGTATCTGACAAGGTTCAGGCATTATCTTGAATACTTCTATAGTTTGGAACCTATAAATACCTGCATTTTTCTATAAATACTTATTTTATGAACCTTGTGGTTTCTAGTACAGACGTGTTAGTCTTTTAAATGGCATCTCCCCAAACTCGAGCGACCTGAGTTTTCAGGGCAGCTGACCTTGCAGGGGATGTGCTGGACCTCAACTGCTACACTGTCATTTGCTTCTGCATTTACATATTGACCTATTAAAGCGTTACTGAACTTGTGATGATAAAAACCCTTACTACTAAATATATATAAAAGCAGGTGAGATGTGTGTCTTGTTTCGAGGATATAAAAGCAAAGGCTACTTTGTGAGTAGTGATGTTGCTGACTGCCCATAACCATCTCTCCTGCAGTTCTGGAGAATGATGAAGAGATCAAGCAGCTGAACAAGGAGATCAGTGAGCTGAACGAGTCCAACTCGGAGATGGAAGCAGCCATGGTGAAACTGCAGTCACAGGTTTGTGTGCTTGGACAGGCATCCAAGCCCCTTGGGTGGATGGTGGTGGGTACCATCGCGTGCGGGTTGGTGACCCTGCCATGCTCCTTGCTCTGCAGATCTCCAGCATGGAGAAGAACCTGAAGAACATTGAGGAGGAAAACAAAATCATAGAGGAGCAAAATGAAGCCCTGTTCCTGGAGCTCTCAGGGTTGAGCCAGGCTCTAATCCAAAGTCTTGCCAATATCCGCCTTCCGCACATGGTAAGAAACATTGACAGTGCTCACCCCAGCCGGCCCTGATGGAGGGAGCTGTGCCAAACTCAATCCACAATAAGGTTTATATACAATTAAAGAGTGGAAGAATTTCTCTGCACACACCTACGTGTCCTTTATAAGATCAGTACTTTTGCCTTATCTCTGAAGCTTGCATTATATCTCCCTTTTGTTGTCATTTTCTGCTGATCTGCCTTTGTATCTATTGTTCTGTCTCATTACATCTGGGAGTGTTATCGCAAAATAGGAAACTTTATCAAGGGCACCCAGCGCCTTTTAGGCTAAGACAGCACAAGCAGAGATCAGGAGGGATTGGATTTCAACGTCAGAAAGATCTTAGAGCTCCTATTATAATGCAGGTAGTTTCAATTCGGTTTTGAATAGCTGGCAGCCAAAGAATAGCATTCTTAAAGAGAGTGTATTTTGTTTAATTTAACAAGGTCTAACAGCCCACAGCATGTTACCATAGAGTTACTGCAAAATGAAAAGCCTGCATTAAAATAGTAAAACCACAAAAGGCTATTAATTACCTTCTCTCTATTCCCAGGAATGTAATTACTGTTGTCAAAGCCAGGTGTGTGGAGGGGGGGGCTCGTGTTGTTGGGAGAAGCTGTCCTCTTACAACTCATGAAGACCATGGCAATGATGAGAGGAATGAGCTTTTGATTTACTTTTTTTTTTTCTGCCATCTTTTCTCCTTTTTGGGAATCCTTTTCATTGGGGTTTGTATTTAAATCCAGGCTGGTTGGAGAGAAGCCATCCTCCAGCAGAGCAGTTTTGGATGGTATTCACCCAGCTGCCGAACTGGCAGAAAACCGCTCGCTGAGAGCTTTTTTTTCTGTCAAGTGTTTGACACATAAAGGTCAAATAAACTGTTCAGCAAATATTTTTTCAAGGTTTCAGGCAACTCCAATTAAAGAATGCCCACGAGACTGATATGCTCATTTTATTCCTGTTCTTTTTCCTTCTCCCTTTCTTTTCTCCCCATTAACTCTGAGTGAGATTTGCAAGGTTACTACGATGCCCCTCAAAAGCAAAAGCTGCACAGCAGCAATGAGCCCAAGGTGACCAGGCTTCTGTCCTAACTTTGCCTTTGATTCCCTTCGTGATGTTTCAGCAGTCCCCTTGTCCTCCAGCCCTTCCTTCCCATGGCTTAATTCAGCCTCAAGCCTGTCAATCTACCGGCACACGCTTAACCCGATGCTGTTAATAGCTCCATGAGGCCAATGCACAAAATTAAGGACCCAGTTAAGATCTGTGTCGTGGTTTAAGCTGAACCCAGGACAATCTGGCAGGATCAGGGGTTGCATGATGAGATTCCCATACCAACAGCACCGCACACAAAAAGGCTCTGATGTGGAGACCTTTGGCTGTTGGTACATATATAGATGATGAGGTGAGATTTAGATTAGATACTAGGAAGAGTTCTTCCCTGTGAGGGTGCTGAGGCGCTGGCACAGGGGGCCCAGAGAAGCTGTGGCTGCCCCATCCCTGGCAGTGTTCAAGGCCAGGTTGGACACAGGGGCTTGGAGCAACCTGCTCTAGTGGAAGGTGTCCCTGCCCGTGGCAGGGGGTTGGGACTGGATGAGCTTTAAGGTGCCTTCCAACCCAAGCTAATTCTAGGTTTAATTGCAAAGAAACATTTCAGTCTCTTCCTGCTCTACTTCTAATGCTTTTATTTGGCTTTTTTGGTTGCAGGAGCCAATTAGTGAGCAGAACTTCGATGCGTATGTGAACACGCTGACCGACATGTACACCAACCAGGAGTGCTACCAGAACCCAGAGAACAAGGACCTGCTGGAGACCATCAAGCAAGCCGTCAAGGGCATCCAGGTTTAGTGGCACGGGGTGGAGATGAGCAAGCGACCAGACTGTAAGATGGAACTTTCCCTCCAAATATTCAGGTTTACAAGTTAGAAAACTTGTTTAATGAATGAAAAAAGAAAAAAAGAAAAAAAAAAGGACCAAAATGTAACCAAGAGGCCATTTCTGAGACGTGGAACTGATCGAGCTCAATGTTTTCGTTTACTTAACTTTGGACCTTCCTGAGAAAAGTGGGATTTTTTTCTCTACCTGGACCACGAGGTAGATCAGGATGGAAGGTTGAATTCTCCAGTAGGCTGTGGGGCTTGGTAGCTGGTGAAGAACAGGCATCTTTCCTGAGTTGCCATGCTCTTGCAGAGTTGATCCAAGGGTTAAAACGTTACAAGAACAGGGTCTTGTCTGATCCAAGACTAGCATCTGACTGGCTTAAACCCTCATGTTGTCTATGGTCCTAGGTCCAGATCACCTACTCACACATGAATTACGTTGTGTGTTGCTACAAGTGCTGGAGCTGCAAGCTACCTGTAAATCTGAACCTGTGCTGGGCCTCCCAACCCCAAAGTGTTCAGATCTCCACTGGGCATGGGAACTCTTTAAGTATTATAAAGTAGCTTATTTTTATTTTCTGAAAGAAATCTGAAGAGCAGTTCTGGATCTCCAGTGGAAAGCGCAATGGAAAAAAGGTTCTCAGGGAAGCTTTTGGAGTTTGCAACTACAGTATTCCTTTGTCTGTCTTAAATACGAGAATAGCTATTATGAATAGGCCAATACCAGATATTTCATACGGAAGAATTCTTTAATGTGTCATGGTCCGGTGTATTTGATTTTTTGGAAGTCTGTTTGATGACAGTTCTGGTTCTTTTCATTATTGTGATCACCCTTGCAGTGGCGCAGTACTGCCAGTCCAGAGATCATACATCAAATGCCAGAGAAACGGCTGAGATTGTGATGAACAGCAAAAAATCAAGAAACAAAAACCAACAAGAAGAGAGATGTCAATTGACGCCCAGCAAAGTGCTTACTACCACCAATCAGTAGTTGATTTCCTACAGGTATCAACAAGGCAATGGGTATTCTGGGGTTTGGTGTTCTATGCTTGTGCAAATCACAGCACGAGCGCTGTAAAAAGGGAGGGAAAAAGAGTATTCAGGTATAGGGTATTCTTCCAAAGAAGCATTCTGTAAGCAGCTCGGTCCATGCAGCCCACTGTGCACTTAAAGAACAACTCGATGAATGTCTTTGCGACGCTGCTCTGCAGCACCCCGCGTGCTCTCCCCACATTCATTCCCATCTGGAGCCCGCTATTCCCCTCCTGCAAAGGCTTTGAAAACAGAAAGGGGAAAAGCCCCCCGAGGGGTCCCAGCATGGGGGCGCATCCTACATCCCACATCCCTCCCGGCAGCGGGGCGGGCAGAGCTGGGGTGGGTTTTGCTGAGCCCTCCTAAAGGTAAGACTGTGGTGTCATTTTGAGCCCAATCCTGCAGATATTTAGGTTTTAGGGTGATTTGGAGTTGGTAGAAAGCTCCTCAGTGACTGCAGCAGCCACTGGGTCCGGCCTTGGAGCTCATGAGTGACTCAACTGATGTTGGTTCCCCTGTTGAGCTCAGCAGGGCAGCTGGGGTGGGTGGCTTTGCTCATGTCCTTAGGTGTTTGCAGGATCAGACTCCATGAGTTCGCTTATTTTAGAACCCATTCCAAGTGCAAAAATACAAAAGAAAGGGGAAAATAAATAATAATAATTTGAGGTGTTAAAAACACAATGTTCTTAACATGTAAATAGAGTCCAAATTGATTGTGACTGCAATTCAGTTAGTATTTAAAAGTAGAGAAATTGCACTTCCTGGAAGAAAGAGAGGGGAAAAACCCATAAGTAGTTAGTTTAATTATCCTGTAAATTATTTAATTTTTGGCAAGATGTATGTAATTTATATTTACAACACCTTTCTGTTAACTTTTTTTGCTATTTATTTAACTTTTTTATTTATTAATTTTCTACTGATTTGAAAACTGGACACTGCACCATAGGGAAAAATAAAAAAGCAAAAAAATAATAAAACCTTAAAATTTAAAACTTTTGACCTAAAAAAAAAAAAAGGATATTCCAAATAAAAAAAAAAAGGAAAAAAAATAAAAAAAAAGAACCCCTATCTCCAACTCCTACTTGTAATTTTGATGCAACCGAGTTATTTTTTATATATTTTGTTATTTATTCTTTTAAGGACGGGAATTTTTTTAAAGATATTTTATAACTGAGACCTTTTGATAAGTTTTTGGTTTGTTTTTTTGCGGGGGCACTCGGCGGGGGGTGGGTGGTGGTGGGGGAAAAAGAGAGACCTTTTCAGTTTGAGCTTTCTTTTTCATTCCTATTGTTTCAGGCACTGATAACAGGAGATGAGAATTGTGTATTTATTATTTATTTAATATTTAAGTCGGGGAGGGGGGGGAGAAAAAAGCATTGACCTGTGCTCTTGTTGTATATTTATTTTGTCGTTTGTGTGTTGGTTATGTGATGACTGAGTACTTGTTTCTGTGAAGGAATACTGTTCATATTTAAATAATAAAGAGTCACATTGAAAGTTATAGCAGGCTACATGTTATTCTGTGAAAACGAATACTGTGATCTACTTTCCTCAGGAAATGTATTTTGCAGACAGAACTTCCTTATGTACTGGCAGGGTTATTTCGTAATAAAACCCAGTTCTGTTTGTGACTTTAGTTCCTATGGTCTTTCTTCGAGCTGTTGCCAATGTCCCCAGTGTGTCCCCAACAGGTTTCATCCTTGCTCCTGCACCATGACTTAGAGGGTTGGTGTGTTTCCCCACCTTAGAGATGCAGATGGGGACTGCCCACTGCAAACCTGGCTCTGCCCAACCACTAAATTGGGGGATTAAAGGGGAATTTAGGTTTGGTGTCTCTGAAGGTTTTGAAGAATAAGGAGTTGTCACCATCTGGCCAAGCGGGCACCTAAAATCCCACCAGTCCCATGATGGGGAGAATCAAAAGTGCAAGCAAAGGTATGTATTTATGTAGTCATACAATCATTTAGGTTGGAAAGACCTTTAATTAAGATCATCAAATCCACCACTAAACCGTGTCCCCAGGCACCACATCTACTTGTCTTTTAAATCCCTCCAGGGACAGTGACTCCACCACTGCCCTGGGCAGCCTATTCCAATGCTTGACAACTCTTTTGGGGAAGAAATTTTCCCTACTATCCAGTCTAAACCTCCCCTGGAGCAACTCGAGGACGTTTCCTCTTGTCCTATTACTTGCTACTTGGCAGAAGACATTGACATTCACCTTGACCTTGCTACAACCCCCTTTCAGGTAGTTGTAGAGAGGGATAAGGTCTCCCCTGAGCCTCCTTTTCTGCAGGGTGAACACCCCCAGCTCCCTTGATTGCTCCTCACAAGACTTGTGTTCCAGAAGGTTGCTGGAGCCTCTTTCCCAAGGTAGGAGGGCAGCAGGAAGCACTCTGCACCCCCAGCACTCAGCATCCCTGGGATTTCGTATCATCCTTCTCCCACCAAGTGTGCAAACAGAGGAGATGCCATCTGGGATGGGATGCAGAGACACAGGCTTTCCCCTCCTGGATATACAAAAAAGCCTCACCAAATTTCTCTCTAAGGTTTAGTTAAAATGCTGGGAAATGGCTTGGTTTGTTCAACAGGATTTCTTCACTTTTATCTGCCTGACTTTGCTGTTCACAGGTCACCTTCCTGGAAGAATGGAGCCTTTTCATTGGAAAGAGTTCATGTCTGGAAGCTGTAACAATGAAGAGAATTTCTCTCCGGTCTCTGCGTTGGAGATGTCAGTACTGAAGTTGCCGAAATTGCTGTGCTGCAGCTGTAGCTTCCAAGGTGAAATAAGGTAAATTGTATTAAGGCCATTCAGAGCTGAGTGAGTTGGGTCAAGTGGGAATTTCAGGCAGGTTCATTGCCAAGATATTCAATTCTCTGATTAACTAAGCTGAACTTTCCTGACTGTCCCCACGCAGAGGCACATACGCTGCTGGGTTACAGCAGGAGGTGATGGTCACAAATACACACAGGCGAAAGGCAGGGTAAGATAGGGCCGAAAGGGTAAAAACAAGCCAGAAAATTCTAAAGCAAAGTTTGGGGTAGAAAGAAGATTTCTTAAAGCCTTTGCTCAAGCTTGTACGTGGCCATGGGTGTTCATTGGAAGATCTTTCTGTCTTCATCGGATGTCTGCAAGCTGCCCTGGGGCAGGACAACTGGCAGAGGCTTAGGACAGGCTTGCGGGGATGGTGGAGGACAGGTTCCCCGGGTTCTTCCATCGGCATCTGGCTTTCCTCCCTCTGAGTGGTCAGATTTAGGACCTGCTCTGCTCCTCAAGCCATGTGGTCCCAAGTGCCTGAGCAGAAACACTCTTGGGAGCAAGGACTGAGAGTTGATGGGGTTTTGTCCTTTCCACAAAAGGCTGCGCAGCTTTAAAGGAGAAAACCCCATTGACTCACCTAAGCTGGTTGGCCATGTTGTGTTTCTGAAGGACACATAATTGGTTTAGGGAGGGTTCACTAGACTTTGCACCACCGAGCAGTTCCTTGTGCCAATATTTGATGATGATGATAGAGCTAATAGACATGCTTGCTTGTCCTTTCTTAATGAATTGCTGTGCTGTATAATACAGCAGTTAGATTTGTATTAAACTGCAGCTTTGGGAGCCATCTCTGTGAGATGTTACCTTCTCTGAACTGGCATCCTTTATCGCAGGGAACGGAATTGAATTGGTTTAAGAAGGTACACTGTCAGTTTATGGGTGTGCTTAGGAGAGCTGTAAAGCCTTCTCCACCATGTGTAGGGTGAGAGCTCGGAGCAGAGGGGAGAGCATGTCTTTTGCTTCAAGGATGGAAGAAGAAAGGTACTTTGTCAACATATGGTTGTTTCTAAATATGCTGATAAACTATTGACCAATAAGAGCATCATCTGGCCTCACTGATGCCATTGTTGATTGTTAAAAGCTGCTAATAACCTATCCCTGCAGTGTTATGTTCAAGTGGTACCTTTCTCTTGTCAGCATTTACCCAGCCTCTGCCTGACAGCTCCAGGTTCTTGCAATGGATTTTGGGTGTGTGCAGAAAGGGGTTTCTTTCCCAGTCTCTTTTTCCCTCATTTTTGTTCCACTCTGGATGAAGTCATAATGCTTGGTCCATTTCACTCTGCTCCCACAACCTGAGAAACACACAGCTCTGTGGTCAGGAAGGGGTTGCTGGGGAGAAAAGGCAACTTGGCTGTTCAGAGATGCTATCTGGCATTTAATTCACTCCCCTTGGCCTGCAGGAACATGCTGCTATGGCTGGGGAGCAATCGGATGGGCTGGAGATGACACTGCTGTCAACGGAGAAGCTCCTGGCTGGAAACTGCTCCCCTTCCAACCAGCAATGAGCACAGCCTTGTTGGATTAAAGGATCTGGCCAGCACTTGTTATCACACTCGCTTCTCCTACACTTTTATGAGAAGATATATCCTGAAACGACCTTCTGCTTTGTACAGAAGGGCTCCTGGGATTGAGGCTGTAGGAAAGCACACAGATGATGCATCCTTCAAACAAATAGCTCTCGTTATTCCAGATGCCTTCATCCCCATCCTTCCGTGGGATGAATAAATCACCAATTGTTGTAAAAATGGTAGTATCAGATTTAAAGACGTTTTCAACCCTGCCAACAAGGAGGTATAACAACCATTAAAGCCTGCTTTCATTTATATAACTGCAACGCTCTTCTATTTGAATGACAGTGAGTATTTGTGATGATCTTAAACATGAGCCATGAAAGGATGAAGCAAGGACATACGCTCTGCCTGAGCTCCAGGACTAGCACAACGGGCTGGACCACCCCGCGAGGACCTATTCACCCTATGATACGATGTCTGACCCCACAGCATCTGTGGCTGTGGTTAATTTGGTCATGCCCCTGTTGAAGCCAGGATTTGCCAAAGCTTTTCCTTGCCTCTTCCTCACTCACAACGAGTCCCAGACTGAGCATGAGGCAATGGCCAAATGGTTTGGACTCAAACAGGGGCTAACCTGGTTTTAGCACTTCAGGGGAGTTGGTTTTGGCCTGAAGCTCATCACGTCCAAGATCAAGGATCAGCTCCTCGGGTCTTGCTGTTTGCCAGAGGACTCCTTCTCGGGCTTCAGGGTTTAATAATCCAGCCCAACCATGCTGAGGCTGTTTAGCAATTACATAACATAAATCCAGAAGCTAGATTAATAAACAGTCTAGTCTGTCTAGAGCAGTCTGCAGGCTGGAGAGATAAAACTGTAAAATATTTATTACCGGCTTGGGGATGAAGTCATTAATTTAATAACTACCCATTGCTTTGCTTCTTACAGTTGTTAGCAGTCTGAAGGTTACAGAAGATTAGGAGGGAAACTTGCTGCTTCCCTGCTGAGCAGAGCCTTTCCCATGAAAGGCAGAGCCCAGCTCCCATCTGTCACCCCACGACGTTCCGAGGTGCTGAATCTATTCCTGTGCTGCTTATCGAAATGAAACAAAACAGAAGTTCTGCTGGCCACATGGCAGCCCCCCATGGAATTTAACGAGGACGCTGCCCTTTGTACATGAGGCCATTCCCAACAGCTGGAGAGATGAAAGCAGGAGGATCTTTGTTGGTGTTCGCCTCTTGTTCACGACGTGGATCCCACAGCAAGTCCAGACCCAGTAGCACAAGAGCAGGAGCCTTCAGGGACCGGTTCTTTGGCTTCATCTTGTCCTGAGAGGTTGGGAACGTTGTCACAGCTTCCCTCATCTGTGGTTTCCCAATGGGTCTTCATGCTTTCAGGAGAGGGAACATGGGTATTAGTTCAGTCCCTGCTGTGATCTGATATTGGGGAGCATATTAGATGTACGCATCCTCTTTATAGCGACGATGGATGGAGTCCTCCAAAGAGCTTGCTTCCCCACTGACAACTGCAATTTGCAGCAATGCTGCAGAAGAAGTCATGAATAAGGGAGGGTGTCTCGTGCTCTTGGCATATTTTGTCACCATTTCCTCCAAGGACAGCAAAGACCTGTCATCTGAACCAAGCACACAGGGAGGAGAATGAGATTTTAGTGGTACCTTAAGCAAGGTAAGAGGGGGAGAAAGTGGTCGTGAATCACAACAGATGTGCAAGATATTTCTGTTGCCACCAAAAAGTAAGAGAACCATCTCTGCAGAGTGATAACCTCTGTTTTTTTTCCTTGCAACAGATTAATTTGCAACCATCAGCACAAGCATCTTTGTCCTGACCATCCTGTACTCCAGCACACATCCAGCATAGGCAGGGATAACCACAGAGGCCCTACCCCAGTATCATGTCATCACATTACCCTTTCATTTCTCTTATCAATGCCACCACTCAGTTCCGCTCCTTATTCCAGCGTTATCACAATGTGCCAAGAAAGTGCAGAGCATCAGCCAGGAGAGAAAGGGGAAAAAAAGAGCAGACCAGGTGAAATTCTGATGTTGTCAGCTAAAATAGTTTCCAGATGAGCTCTGCCCACAAAGAAGCTGAATCTTGGTAATTTAGTTGCCAAATTTTACATATGCTCCCTCTTCCCCCATCTCTCCTCTCAGCTGTGAGCTCGAAGTGGAGTCCTGACACTGCAAAGTGTTAATAGAATTAGTCTCCTGCTATAAACTGTTCACTGGGGCTTGTTAGCTCAATTGTTGATGCTAAATTCTTATCAGAGCCACCTAAAAGAGCATTAATCAAGAAAGGCTGAACTCCCTGCCTGGGTCACAGAGATTTAATTAAACCTCAAGTAAAACTGGAAAATCATTTTGAAAAGAGAAGAGACGAATGCAAAATGCTTTTCATCGCTTGACGCCGCATCTTTGTAGTTCAAACCCTGAGCCGTGATTTCAAAGGGAGTTTTGCCAGAGCAAAGGCTGAGTGAAACACAAAGACTTCCCTCAGTGCCCCCTTTAACACAAGGTCCTGATGCTCATCCGGGGTAAATGAAATATGGAAACCCACTGATTTAGGCCTCCTAAAAGACCAGGACCCACAGATGCAACGCAGCAGAGTGCCCTTCCAAGTGAAAGAGCGATCTCCTTGAGTTCGGTTGTGTTATGGTTATTGGTTTATGGATTTGTATCTATTTTCCATTTGCTGTACAAAAAGGCTCATGCATCAAACTATTCAGTAGACACAGAGAACTATTAGTACTGGAGTTGGTATGACCTCATGTGGGATATTGTGGGTAGTTCTGGGGCTTCTCTTTGGAAAATTAAAGGGTTAATTTCTCCTTGACCAGGTGTGGGAAGGACTGACAAGGTGATTAGCAGAATGAGAACCTATCTTAGGAGAGGAGATTAAAAGAGCTTGGCTTGTTTAGCCTGGAAAAACAAAGGTTAAGAGGGGATATGACTACTCTTCATAAATACATTCAGGGAGGGAGGAAGGGGAATGATTTGAGGATAATATAGAGATCAAATAAGGCTCATCTCGGCCAGGAATAAACTTCCATTGGAAATATGAAGATGTTTTCTTATTGCTGGAGGAGGGAGGTTTTGTCAAGACCTTCTAAGCAGGACAGCCCAGCCCCAAGGACACATGTTGAGGCTGGGCAGCCCAAGAGGCAGGTCTCAGGTAAGGACATGTAGCAGGAGAAAGCTACCACAGCCAAAGCAGGAGCAGGAAAATGGGATGTGGCTCCTGTCTCGTGGTATTTTTATTATTTATGAATCCATTGATTTTATTTAATCCATGAATCACTTGAAAGACCCAGGAATCATTTTCTCCCCCCATAAATATGCAAAGCTTGATTTTTGAGGTTTTGATTCATCAACCTTCTCCTATATCATGGCACATGGGTCATAATGAGATGGAGGACAGGACACTGGACAGGGCCCACCGCTGCTCCTGGCAGCACTGGGAAGGGGTGAAACACTTTGCTGCTGTATGTCCCCAGCAGCAGGGACCTCTGGTGATGCTTTCTCCCACTCCCAGTCAGGCTGCAACATCTCCTGGCTGCTTTCTTTTGACACTGCAGTTAAGTGAGATGAATCCAGGTCTTTAGGAGTCCTTTCTCCAAGTGGCAGTGGTTATGCACAGTGCAATACAGCAGAAATTAAGACGTATGTTCTTCCTCTTGCTTCAGCAGTTACTCACAGAGCCCTCTGATGAAGTGAGGCAAGAGGAGCTTTAGGACATACACACATATATATCTACACACTCTGCGTGGGCAGGAGGATCTCGAGTGATTTTGAAACTCAAAATCGGATTTGCAGAGCTCAGGTACACAAAACAGCCTTTCAACACCAAACACATGAACTTTCACACGGCTGAAACAGAAAACCAAGGAAGAAAGGTATGAAATGAAATATATTTGTTTGATTATATAT
>NW_009909763.1:97749-150887 GCF_000696875.1 Nestor notabilis | reverse complement strand
TATATATATAAGTATACTTGGTGCTTAATAAGGAATGCCCATGCATAAGTATTCCAAAATCAGTTTTAAACTAAGAAGCTAAGGTACAGGAACAACCAAACCATGTTGCTTAAAACTTCAGGGCAGGATGCCAGCTCTGCTCATGAACCCAGGGGTGCCAGTGAACCAGATGGGAGGTTAGCCTGCCCTCACCTGCTCCTAATTTGGACTGCAGCTGTGTATGCACACTGCTGACTTTAAAGCCAACTTTGATATGCCATAGTCACAGTAGTCATAAAACCTGGCTCAGTTTTGGATCAGCTGAGAAAAATAATTTTGATATAACCAATATAACCATATTTTTTTTAATGAAAGATGTTTTAGAAAAGAGATGTTGAAGTAAGACTCTTGCCTTTTCATATCATAAAATGCCATAGAAATGTGACTTGAGAAAATACATACCTTTTTTCTCAGATCAAAATATGTCTTAAATGATACTCATGTTTTGCAGCTGAAGCAGAGGATGATTCAAATGTTTGATCTATACTTCTACTCCTTCAGACTCTGTAGGAAGAGCTGGAAACACTGTTTTGGTAGGTTGACCCCAGCCAACAGCCAAACACCCACCCAGCTGCTTGCTCACTCTTTTCTCCCACAAGACAGGGAGAAAAAAAAGAAGAAGGAAGACTAGAAGACTCATGGATCAAGATAATA
Organism: Nestor notabilis; assembly: GCF_000696875.1. Lineage (NCBI taxonomy): Eukaryota > Metazoa > Chordata > Aves > Psittaciformes > Psittacidae > Nestor > Nestor notabilis. The sequence continues at coordinate 150,194 of NW_009909763.1, read as the reverse complement.
GCAGTCTAATAGGGAAAGCAAAAACTGTGTGCATAAGCCAAGCAAAATAATAAATTCATTCACTACATCCGATCAGCAGGCAGATGTCCAGACACTTCCTGGCAAGCAGAGCCTTAGCACACATAATGCTTGCTTGGGAAGTCAAATACCATCAACACGAATGGCCCAGCTTCCTCCTCCTCCTAAGTATGTCATCGCGTGGTATGGACTACCCTTAAGTACTATGAAATCAAGATTTCCCTTCCCATTTTCCTTTCTTTTTTTTTTTTTTTTTTTGTCTGAAATATTAGCAGTTTGAAGATTTATTTGCCTAACTACTATTCCATTAATAGATATCATGCTGAATTTTTAAACACATTGGACAACTATGTTTGGACATTTGCTTTAGTAAAAATCTATTCCCAGACATCACAGAATATAAAAATACTATAAATATGGTATTAATAAACAGAAAAGCAGTGTGGTAAGAAAGAAATGGGATTTCACAGGAGTTAAAAAATTAGGTCTAGGTAGAGCTGTGGAAAGAGGTATAGCACCAAGTTGAGAAGTCAGTCTTCTCTGTTTATTCATGTTTAAATTACAAACTGAAATGCCTCATTAACATTTTATCTTTACCAGTTCTGAGCCTAAAAGATTTGGAAGACTGTTTCAGCAGCCAGCATTATACCCACTGATTTCCGAGGATTCCCTGGAGCACTGGATCAGCACTGGATCCAACATTCTTTTTTGTCTCCATAGTGGCTGCATGTTACATGCACAGCTGCAGTGTAAACACTTATTTTAATGTCGTAGAACAGTGGGAAAGAAACTAGAGTGAAATAGATCTCACATGTCTTTTCTTCATTGTTGTGAATCCCAAATGGATTTGCATGGGATGAGAATAACTGAAGCTTCTTTCTGCTATTGTATAAAGCGCTTGCATTAAGGTTGGAATACAGATTTGGGAAAACGGTAACTACACATAAGGTCAGATGCACAAAATTACTACAATGAGCTAATGTAATCTCTTCTAGAATTGTACATAATTGAATAGATTTATTCTGTTAGAGATGAATCCACTTTCCAGTAAGAAACTGACACTCCTTATTATCACCCTTTAGAAATAATTCCTTCTTTTGGCTTATTAAATCTAAACGTTTATACACAAAAGCCTGAACTAGGAAGTTTTCAGGATGACCATGTAAGAAAGATGAGTGCAGCAAAGAAAAACCAACCAATATTGCTGCAAAAAGAATGCTATCTACAAGAGTCACTGGCAAAAACACCCCAAAGCAAAGGTTGCCTCATGCAACCCAGCAAAAGAACAGATTACAAGGCCTAAAGTAACCTTTTAAAAAAGTTTGTCCTTACCGCTTGTCAAAATTTGAAGGCATACATATGTGTTTACATGTATACAAACATTTTAATGAGAAAGCCCAAACTAGGGGTGGCAGTGGAAAGGAAAGAGCATGTCTACAGAATTCCCACGCAATAATATTGCACAGCCTGATACCTAGAGCAATTTTGTAGGTCTTTAAGTTGAAAGCTGAGAAGTCAGCTTAAATAAGGGAAGTGATTTGTGCCTTCATCTCAGTGTTGAGTGCTCTCTAAGGTGGTGTGTTGTTTGCTAAATGAGAATTGTCAAGAGCTCATAGTTTTTATGCTGGTGTGGAATGGAAAGTATTTTTAAATTTCAAAGATTTCATGGGAGAGGCAATTTGCTTTGCTGCTCTGAGTGATATTCCTGTCTAATTAAACTGTGAATCACATAACTCAGGTAATAATGCATACAGAAAGCCTTAATATTAATAACAAGTATTATAAAGTTACTAGTGTTTGTCAAGTTTAGCTTCCGGGGGATTTTGTTTGTTTATCCCACTATGGAACTTGAATTCATCTCCATGTTATTACATCAGCTATTTTCAGTGAATGATTCTATAACAATTTCCATTTTTGTTATTCCAGTCTAGAATGGAAAAGAAAAAAGACATTCACAACTATTCAAAGTAAAAATATATTCTTTTTATTCTTTTTCATGGAGTGGTGGTATCCCAGGTAAGACCTAGCCTAACTAAAGAATTATTTTATTCCAGAGTCATGTTCTATATGTTAATACATGCAGCATATTAATATTGCCCTAGGCTTGCTACAGTTCAAACCAGCAAATTAAGTTAAATACATATTGGGCTATTGGCACTAACAAGTAGTTAGAATACACTCAGTGAGAATATCAAGATAAAAGCATATAATTATCCTAAAGAGGAAAAAAAAAGGATCATGAACAACAGTACAGCAACTTTGTATACATATAGTAGCCAATTTTACTGTATTTAGACAGTTATATGTCAAAATCTTTGTTCAGGGCCAGAAAAAATGTGTAGGCAGCATCTGTACCCTATGAACCACCCACAGAGAGGACCTCCTTTCTGGCTGATGAGAGGAGGTAGTATCTGAACCCCTGCCAGGACCTGAAGAGACTATGATGGCTGAAAGAGGAAGAGGGCTCAGACCAGCACCCAAGAAGGAAGCATTACCTAACTCCAGGAGTAAACTAGACATTTCTGGCTAGGAAAACGCAGGACTATCAACTTGCATAGAAGTGTAAGGCCCACAGCTGAGTCCCTAGAGAATTAGCTACATCTATAGTTACAATGGCAGCTAAGCAGGTGTTTTCAAAATGTTCATTCTGGACTTAATCAGATGGCTATAAGCTTTCTGGGCATTGTTCTGTTGGCAGTGGTGATTAGACCAACATAAATTCAGTGCTATCTAGGTGGTTAGGAAGTGGATAACTGAACAAGAAAGATATGGAGGGAAAGATGAGAGCTGAACACCAATCATGCAGAAAGATAGAAACAATGGAAATGAGAGGAAAAAGAGATTGAGAGGAAAAGGGAGTTGTCTTTCTTGCTGATGCCCTACTCTATCAAATACCTATTTGACAAAGATATGACTAACATATCTTGTTTTTACCTCAAATGGGGTTCAAAGTCTTTTTTTTTTTTTTTTCTATTCTGAAGCCTAAATGCACACTTCCCAGTTCTGTCAGGGAAATTGGTCCTGGGCACTCCTGTAAGAATATACATTATTTAAGTGATCTCTGGCTACTAGACATCCCAGTCTTTGGCTTACAGTACTTTGCATTACTCTGTCTTGTAATGCAGGGAAGAGGCCCAGTAATGTTAAAAGCTGTACCTTGTGGGTTTGTAGGTTTAGGTGTGGTTTAGAAATTCAAGTTGGCTTTCAGGTATAATAACGCCTTCTTTCATCATGAAGTGCAAAGTTGCCTGGTGCATGAAGGTAAACCAATTACTGCTGCAGAAATGTGTATTTGTGACGAAGAAGTTGGTAGGCTTCTCTTTCCTGATGTTTTGTGTAACAGTTGTGCTTTTTTCTCCAAGATGCTTTTGCATGCATAACTAAGTTCTCTGAAATAATGGACTAAATTGATCACAGGAACAGTCAGCAAATATTTTTACATTTGAATTTAGATGGATAAAATGATAGATCTATTTGGTTTTTACTTGTTTTCTGAAGATGATAAGTGAACACAGTCCCAATCAACAACTTTTTATAGGTGACACATATGTAGTGACGTTAATAGCCCATTTCAAAATATAATCAGTAAACTGATTTTTTGTAAACAAGCACTTAGCAATTAGCCCTAGAACTAGTTGTCACACACTGCAAATAAATGCATTATGGTGCCATTTATTTGCTCATAATTTTCAAAAATAGAATGCCTACTCATTGTTCTTTAGATGGATGTCTTTCAATGTACAGTATGTTCTGCCATTCAGTTTGCATCTCAAAGATGTTGTGAATGCTTTCTTTAAAGCTACTGAAGTGTGGTTCTGCTCTGAACAGTGAGTATGCGAAAATAGCACCTCCTCGTATGTCTGATATTCTCACTATGTTTACCCCAGGTCATTTTGAGTACAATATTAATACTGACCATGCTTTTTCTGATTTCTATTGTTTAAAAAGTAAAGTAGGGCCAGGTCAGGCAGGTAGAATAAGGGTATTTCAATTCAGTCTTTAAAATCTTCACTAATCATACTACTAACAAAACGGTTTATTAAATTGAAGCCAATTCTGCTTGTGCAAAACCATTCAAATCAAACGAGTGAGTGAAAAAGTCAGCATGAATATATTTTGCAGTCAGTGTGATCATAAGCTTAATCTTTTTCTATGCTGTGTTCGTAAAATATCCACCTAACACCAGAGACAAGTGAAATTGCCAATATCTTGAATGAGCTCTGACAAGAGAGGTGTAAACAAATATAAAACTCAGAAAAAAATTTTTGTATACTGATTCAGAAATACATAGAAACAGATCTCTTTTTTTTTTAAGAAAGCTTAAACAGTCATCTCAAAATTAAATGCTTCACATACTTTTAAATGGGTGTTTGATACCTTTTTTTAGAATGTAACGCTGTAACGCTTCAGCATCAGATCTATGAGTAAAAAATACTTTTACAGAACTCATTTAAGCTAAACCCAGTATCTTTTGTATTGATGTAATTAAAATTGTCAGAGTTTAAAAATTTTAGTTAAGTTAAAAGAAGATATTTTAAGAAGAAGATAGTGTAGCAATTTTCAAGCTAAATATGTCTACATTTATGATTATTTTAATCTACTAATTAGTAGATGCAGATATGTAAGTGCGAATATAATAGCAGACCTTTAGCTTCATGCCTAACTGAATGTTTACAAGGCTTCCTGGTTTCTACCAGATCACCTCATGACCTTTATGGATTTGGCTGCATATGGTCAATGCTCTTTAGCTTGGTGATTATTGTAAACAGGAAGCATAAGTATTAGTTTTCTCTGGCCAAAGTTTTCTATTGGTGAATGCTCTGATTAGTGTTTTATTAAAGATGTAGGCAGTAAACACTTTTGCTTTCAAATCAAAGCACCTGATTTTTATTAGCTGTGTTAGAGTTATTGGCACAATCTGAACTTGTCTATTGAACTAGGCATACGAGGAAAGCCATATACAGAGATACCTAGATTTTGAATCCCATGTGTCCACATAAGTTAATCAAGATGGTGACATTTGTAGCAGCCTTGTAAATGCCAAATGCTTAGTTGAGTTCCATATTGAAAACTTGGGTGTCCAGGTTTATATCCTTACAGACACAAGGTGATGGACAGAAGTGTTGGCAGGCAAGCTCTTTCATATGGTTCCTGTCTACTGACTTTTTGGTCCTCCTGAGTTGGTTGTCAGCTTCCTTCATCTGTTGAAGACACTCAGAAGCTGAGTTACTTGCTTCTGAAAAGGTGCAATCATATTCTCCTGAAAAATAGGTAATTGCAACTTGTCCAGCTGGATTTCAGAGTATAAAGAAGCAGAATCTGAGAGATGCCTTGCTGACGGGGAAATTCAGCATCCTGTTACTGACAAGTCATATTAAATGTATTTAATCATTATGGCCTACTGACAGCTCCCTAGGCTGCAAACAGCTCTGAATCAGCAATTATGCCTTTCTTCTATGTGTAAAAAGCAACAGCCACTTGACTTCATGTTTTGGTATTTCCTTCCTGTCTTGGAAAATATTCAGGAGTACTGTAAAAATACTTCACATAGACCTTGTGGAAAGGTGGAAATAACAAGTGCCTCTACTTGCTGAACAGGGAGCTTTAATTTTGCAAAGCCAAAGCCCTTAGAAGGACATTATCCCCAGACCTTCCAAGCATCTGCCCCTGTTCCATGTCAGTCTGATGGGCAAAGTAAATTATTCTTCAGCTTCTAGACTAACACATTCAAGTAATCTACCTCATTTCATGTGAAGTTCTCAGTTCCCAAGCAACAGGATTCAAAAGCGAGCAGACTTCAGAAGGCAGTTTTATTCTGAAGTGAATATCTGGTTCAGAAAAGTAAAATTTAGACTTCCTGTGGTAGAAAAATATTTGTTTGAATACCATTTTCTAAAAGATTTCCTCAACAAGCAACTGATGGCAAGCATAAGGTAAATATTCAACAAGTGACACCATTTTAGGAACATCCAGTATAGCACTGTAATCTCAATGCAGAAAATCAAAGCAAAACAAAGCCAAGAAAAGAGAGGAAAATCTGCAATCCGTTAAAAAATTTGTGTTTCCCTACCTTGTTGCTCTTTCTCAGATGCACTCATCTTTGGTTTTCTGGCCCCACCTTTCACTGCGTCCAGAAGGAAGGATGCAGATTTTAGAGTTCTTAGGTAAATCCACTTTTTCCAAAAGGGAACTCCCTGTGTTGACTGTAGCAAAGCTGTGGCTGTACTATATTTTTCATCGCCACACCAAGACTAGTACACTGACTCACACTTTGTGACTTTACACGATTATATGAATTAAAAAAAAAATTTGAGGAAAGTAAGGACTAGAGTTAGGGCTAGATGATCTTGAATGAAAGAAACATCAGATTTAAGTGAAATGAAATTGAAAGCTTAGTCTGAAGCTTATTTTATGCTTGTTATTTTGCTAATGGAAAACACTTCAAGAAGGAGGCAGTTTTCCTTTCAGTGCACATGCTCAAAATAAAAACAAACAAACAAAAAAAAAAACCAGCCAGAAAGAAAATAATACTGTTTCTCATCAGCCTAAGCCTCCTTCTTCCTAATGCTTATGAGCAGATCATAAGTGTTTGTTATGCAACAGAAATGCTGAGACTGCCTGTGAACAGTTTTCTGTATTTATGCAATGCCTGATACTTGTTTTTCTAGTTGTGTTGATTAGTTGTGACTGGTCAGACAAGTCATATGGTGTTGTTTCTGTTCTCAGATTAGAAGAGCACACAAATACTCTCTCATGTGTCAACTAGTTTTGCTACCACTTAATCTGGCAGCTTCAAGCCCAAGATGCATGGTAACAACCCATACTTTTTTGAAAATGAATACAAAAGGAGAAAAAGCACTGATGAAAAGCAAACAGACCCTGAGCAAACAGTCACATAAAACTGCTTGCCATGCTTGCCTGTGGAGCTATACACATGCACATTCTTTTGTTTCTTGTTAAACATGTGCATGTGCTAGGAATCCAGGGCATTACTTCTGCTCTTGAAAAAATATTTCGAAGGGATCTTTTGGGTTTGCTTTACTTTAAATGGTTTGTTGGGTTGGTTTTGGTTTCGTTTGGTTTAATTTTTTATTTTTATATTAATGATTATAATTCTACACCAGGTTTTGAGTCCCAAAATCTTTACAGCAGGATTCTGGCCACTTCCCCCTGAAGTGCTAAAAGCTTCTACTGCTCAGGGAGAGACACTTGAACCATAGAAAAAGATGGACTTCCTAATCACATCTGAATGCTGAAATCTTTACATCTTAGCTCTGATAAGGAGTGCTGGATTTCCAATAAACAACAGTTTATCTCAAATCCTTCACAATTTCAAACTTTTTTTGAAAAGATGACATTTTCTCTATTACTTTTATGAAAGTTGGTTTTGTCCCTGAGCCACAACATCTGTAACAATAAAATGATATTTTGCAGGATCTTATCAAAGATGAAAATACTTTCCTCAGAAGGACCAATGAAGTATACATTGCCAGATGCAAGGCAGTGAAGTTTTGGCTCTAATTATAACTCAACCTTTACCCTCTATGACAGATGTTTTGACCAAGGGTGGCACTATCTGAACTTACAGAAACTTACTAGATGCATTCTATTGTTCAGATGGCTGATGGTTTCAAGAAAATGTTGGACCAGGCTTTTGTATGCAGGCATCAAACAGCCCATATGGAAGGATAATGAGAGGCTAGGGGATGGATGACTGTAGCTGACATTGAACTCATTAGTGAAAAAGAGAGACAGGAAAGTGATCCATGCTACAGAGATCTATAGCATCTGCACCACAAATCTTCCTCACATCATGTAACATGATACACCAGGGGGAGCATGTTGAAGGAAAGCATGAGGATCCACTTTCTCTCTTCTCCATCAATGCTTCCCACAGGCTGTGGGGTGATTACAACAGTAATAATTCTCAGTGTTAATATCCAGGTTTTGGTGCTTCTATGACTACAACACTCCACTGAGCAAGGTGTAAAAAAGAGCAGGCTAAGCAATCTCCAAGTGGGGAAGCGATTAAATTGCAAAGACCAGAAAATATTAGAAGTAAAGCACTTCACAAAACATATTAAAGGAGATATGAGACTTGGATTAGATAACCTCGGTTGAACCAGATGATCTTTAAAGGTCCTTTCCAACACAAATAATTCTATGATTCCATACAAACTTAGAATTGTTTCTTTGGCACTACAACTTATTTAAACCCCAAAACAAGAATTAGGGATGAAAAGCATATTGTGCTGAGAAAGTTTCAGCCCAGAAATAATAACACATTAAAACATCCTTCCATTGTCACATCCTACTTGGAAGCAACAGACATTTTTAAGTATTGTGTACCATTATATTAATTTTTCCTTGGAAATTCCACGAATTATTTTTTTCTATCCTAATAAATCCATACTGAAAAGAGCAGAAAATTAGTATCTTTAGACCACAGAAAATCTAATGAAGGGTTTGCACTCCCGTTTTTGTCATCACAGGAAGCTTAGTGCTGGGAAGAATTAAAAAAAGAAAAAGAAAAAGAAAAAGAGAAAAAAAAAGAAAAAGAAAAGGAAAAGGAAAAAGAAAAAGAAAAAAGAAAAAGAAAAAAACTTTAGAAGACTTTGGGGATTTTTCTTTTATTTTTTCCAACTTGAATACTTCGATGCTTAAAGCTTAAAAGGCTGCTTTTGGGGAGGTATTCTTATACATGAACCGTGACCATGGAGTACATGATCCATTCCAATCCCTTTTGGTTGTGCTTCCACTAGTTGTCGTTGGATATTCAGCTACTGTGAGTTTTGTGCATTGAAAATTGTTGTGTTACTGATACTGATACTGTTACTGATACTGATCTCCAAAATATTTACCTGAATTGTACTCAGTTTCTATTCTGGACACATCAAGAAGCCATAGCATTCTAGCACCGTATAAATGCTGTGCGGAAGGGGTTTACGGAGACTCTACTTCAAAGTCACAGTCAAAGTGGATTGACACTGAATCATGTCAGCTGTAGCTTTGTTCAGCCAGGTTATGAAACTCTCTAATAATGGGTATTGCATAAACTGGTGGGTAACCTGCTTCAGTGCTGTAATACCTTTTGGTGAAAATGTCTTTCCTAAGGTCCAGTCTAAACCTCCCACGTCACTCCATGCGGCTGTTGCCCCTTCTGTACCCGCTGATACTACAGAGTAGCTCACCTCTCATCTTTTCAGTTACCCTTCAGCTATCTATAATCAGTTCCTCTGGATTGTCTTTAGTTTGTTTTAATGAGGTTAAAGAAGCCAAGCTTCCTCATCCTCTCCTACCTCATATCCTACTTACTAGCATGCAGTTAGACTCTCTTCAGTTTCACCTTTCATCAACATGAGGACCCACAACTAGACAAAATATTCCAGATGCAACCTCACCAGCAGCAAGCAGAGTACAAGATCTACAGAGCAGATCAATGTTCCTTGACCATCCACCAGCTCAGCAAACAAATTGCCTTACTCACGACCAGAGTGAACTGTTGGTTTCCAGTCAATTCAGGCTCCCTGTCAGCATGGCTGCTTCTCAGTCACCTGGCTGTCAGACTGTAATACTGTACAGAGCTGTTGCTCCTGACACGCAAAACTTTATGCTTCTCCTTGTTGAATTTCGTAAGGTTTTTGCTGGTCCATTCTTCCACTTCATTAAAGCCTGCTCTTTTCTATAGTAATCGTTCCATCTAATTTAAATTTGCTGAGGGTACACTCCAAAATAACCTAGATCTTTGATGAATATACTAAACAAGGACCCCACTATCAACCTCTGGGCTACTCTGCTAGTTGCTGACCACCAACCAAATATCAAACCATTGATTATTATGTTCTGAACCTGACATAGCTGCCATTTTCAATTCACCTGACAGTCTGTATTATTTCCTGTATTCTTCAGATCCTTAAAGGTGAGATTATGTTACTTTAAATTAAAGTGATGGGGAAAGAAATTACTTGTGGGTGCTTTTCTGCCACGCCTACTCTGAATAACTTCCTTTTAACAGAAGACAGGTAGAATGAGGCCCTTCTTAGTTGAAGTTAATGGAAAATGTGTAAGGAAATGGTGGTAGAACGGAAGCAATCATGTTATTGTGGCTAAACAAGTGACTGCTTCTCTGCCAAGCTATGATAAGTGAAACACATTAGATCAAACCACCAGTTAAACCACAGCTCCTTGATGGTGATTTTCTTATGTGCAATTTCATAGTGGTTTAAGCTAATGGATTTTACTTACCAAATGGATTCTACTAGGGTGTACACTTTGCCAGTTACCACAGCACAGCTGTTGAGTAGTAATTCAATAAGACAAGGTAATTAAATCACTTTTGACCTTGTAAGTACACCATATATAAGGATAAATATTGACCTCATTATTAAAAACTTTATTCAGAAGATAGAATTGTTTTTGTTGATGCCTTGGCATGCTCAATTAGGCTTAGAAGAGCCTGAAAAGTAGAAAATATTATCTTTGAAGGATTTTAATAACAAACTTAGAGGTGCCATTTTACAGATTTAAATTAGAGACACAGTCAGTGCATGGCAGAATTACTGTAATGGCAGAACTTGCATAAAAGTATTTTAAAAATAAAGAGTGTTACTTTCATTCCTTTTATTTAGAATAATCTAATCATAGAATCGTAGAATGGTTAGAGTTGGAACGGTCCTTAAGATAAGCTAGTTCCAACCCCAACTGGACATTGAGCAGTTGACGACAACTTTTTGCGTCCATCCAGCCAATTCTTTATCCACTGAGTGGTCCGTCCATCAGATTGATGCCTCTCCAGTTTAGAGACAAGGATGTCATGTGGGACAGTGTTGAATGCTTTGCACAAGTCCAAGTACTTCTGCTATATACTCAGGGATACAGGTATTGTGATGTCTTCTTCAAAAGTTGTCCATTCCCATGTTTGACCTAAATATCAGGTGATTTTTTTATTAAATTTTAGTATATGGCCCTGCTTTTTTTTTCTATCTTTGTATTATCTATACTTAACATGATGTAATGCTTGCTGTCCTTTTCATGAGATTTATTTTTCATTTTATTTCAAAATGGATGTATTCCAATAACATTGGAAGTTATTAAAGTATTCCAATAACAAAATTGAAGTATTCCAATAACATTTCTCTAATACTAAGTGTTGTTGTTTGCCTTTTCTAAGATGTGATTAGGATATTTTTAAGGAGAGCTAACAATACATTTTTAATATGACCTAAGATGAACAGTGAAAACATGTTCCAGCTTTGTGCAACTGCTGACTCTAAAAGCTCTCACGCAGGAGTACTGTAATTATGTCTTAGGAGTGTAACACTTTTTAGATATTTTGATAATTCCATTCAATGGTGAATGACATGATTGGCTTGCATACTAGAGATGGAGACACGGAGAGGGAATGTTACTCTAAGACATAATTGCTGGATAGACTTGGCCAAAAGAATTAAGCCATAGTTATCACAGCACACTTGTCTTGTATTTAGGTATCCATTTAATCTAACTAAACAGTCAGTAATATCACATACTTATCCTCCCACCCACTCACTTAGGACCCAAAGATGGAAAGGAAGATAGGAAAGTATTGCATGCACGCTGAGTTTTTGTTCCTGAAGAGACTTTAGATTTTTTTCTGAAGTAATTCTTTCTCATTAGTTTAAAAGATTTTTTTTTTTTGGCTCTCACATAAGTATCTATCTTTTTTATTTCTTCTATTTTTAAAGAACTACTACTGTATCTTTAAAGAAATAACCTTAAAATGTTCTTGAGCTAGCTTCTTTCTTTCTTTGTATGACTGTTATTGGTATTTTGATGCCTTAGAAGTTTTGCCAGTAGAGTTCACAGAGTTCAAGTAAAACTGATTCTTATGTAAAGGGTAGTTTCAGGCAAGTTGGAATGAGCATCATAATGCAAATATTTTGAGTCCATAACATTAATTCAGGAATCTCTTGAACAGGCTTTTACATGTAGTCTGTAGGAATTGCTATTGAGACAAAATGAGCTGAATAGTTGAGTCCATTAGCTATTTTGCAGCACTTTAGCAAAACTAAAAAAATTCACTCAATATAATTCATATTCACAATAATGAATATTGTGTATATATTCACAATAATAAAATATTATATTAGGGATTATTATATTTCTAATACAATAACTAATATGCATTTGTTATCATATTAGGGAAAAGATCACTGCTAGTCTTACTTGGTTGTACTGTGCCATCTGTGCTTGTAAAAGTAATAATAAGCAATGAATTGCATATGCCATCTGTAGTCAGATCTTTAATAACAATCAGGTAATAATAATCCCCAAGAAATCACTTATTAACTGTGATAATTGATTAAATGTAATTATTTTGTATAATAAACTCTAATCAATGCTTTATAATGCTGATAATGTCTTCCTCCCCCCTGCCTCCCTCCCTGACTTTTTTTGTCATAGTAAATGCCCTGGTATGTTTGAGCAGCTGTGCAGGAAAATTACTGATTTTCCTGTGTTAATGACTGATCTTTTACTGAATCAAAATCCAAGACATGGTCTGCTAGGTTTACAACCAGTTTTTACATATTTTTTTTCTAGACAAGGTACAATGTAAATATAAAAGAACACTTGGCAAAATTAATTAATTCAGAGTAGCTCCTTATAAGTTTAAGGATGAACAAAGATTAATTGTCAAGTAAAATGTACATTGCAGTGCACTACCAATGGATTGTGCTGTAGCAAAGGTGTTTCCCCGCAGAACTAGTGATAAGAAATGACCCCAAGACATAGAAGGTGGTCTGTTGATTTGTTTGCAACTCCAATCCTAAGGCCCAGTTCTGCAAAGACTTAGTCCCTAAACCAGGTGAAGCAGTCTATCATTTGATTAATGACAATATGTGTTTGAATTCAAAATTAAAGTATGAGTTCTGGTGCTCTAGTAACCTGAATCTTTACACTTATACTTAATTCTGCACAGGTGAGTAGGGTCTTGTGCTCCTACAGCATATTCATTTGCTTAAACCTAAGCTCAAGCAACAGCATTTGTGAGATGAGGAACTGCATCTGAACAGCAAACAAAAAATATCCTGGGAAGTGTTCAGACATGCCTTTTCAAGAACAAAATGTAGTATTATATTTATATAATATAGTATGGCAGTAGAATAGGGAAAAAAGAAATTTGGTTTAGTTGCTATGACAATACGAATCTCTTCTGTATGACTAATGTAATTAAATCACATACACAGCTGTAAAAAAAAAAATCTCTGGAACACTTTTTTTAATTTATTTTAATTATGAGAGATGCATTGCAGAAGGAAATGCAAGACTTAAAATCCATCTTACAGTAGTCACCAAACATTTATTAGGTAGAAGCAATCCTGATTCCCTACAATGACTTCAGACCAGTAGTTCAAAAGAAAACCAATAATACGGAAGCATGCAGTGCTATGAAATCAGAGGATAAATTAGAGATCTGCATGAAACTGCAGAGCTACACTCTCATTGGGATGGCGGAGATATAATGGGATAGCTCTCATGACTGGAGTGCTGCAGTCACAGAAATGTTTAGATTGGAAGGGATCCCTCCAGATCGTCTAATCCAGGTGTACTGCTCAAGCAGCATCAAACAGAACCAGTTGCCAAGGACTGTGTCCAGTGAGGTTTGAAATATCTCTACGGATGTAGAGTCCACAGCCTCACTGTGCAACTGGTTCCTGTGTTTGACTACCCTCACACTAAAAAGTTTTTTCTTGTGTTCATACTGGATTTCTTGGGTTTTGATTTGGGACCATTGCCTCTTGTCCTGTCACTGGGCATCACTGAAAAGAGCCACGCTCGCTCATCTTCATTTGCTCCATTAGCTATGTACACCCTTTGATAAGATCTCCCTGTGCCCTTTGCTCTCCAGGCGGAACAGCCCCAGCCTCTCCTTGGAAATCTGGACAGAGACAGAGAGAACAATTTCTAAAGGAATACTGATCATAACTGAACTATTTTTTTAAAAAATATATTTCTCTAGAATAAATATATTCATTAAATGTTTTGATTTTTTTTTAATTTTGTAAATAAAGATACCTTAAAAATCAGCCTAAATGAAATACCTCAGAATCAAAACTTTGAATTTCTTTTGCAAACATTTGTTTTCCATTTTTATTTGTTCTGCAAAATGAGTTTATAGTCTTGCAACTGGCCTACCTGATTTGCACCAATTGGTTCTTGCACGTAGACCAAGAACTAGGTAGGGTAGAAGGAAGATATTATTCTTAGGATGCTTAGAATAGAAGCATTTATTCAAGAATAGATCTACAAAGAAAAGCTTATTCTAGCTTGCTACTCTGTAAAGTCCCAAAATAATTTGTTTACTAGGATATTTAATGTTTTTACAATATAAAATTCATGTGTCTTACCCAGTAAATACTGATTTTGTCATTCAAGACAGACTACTGTTAAAAATGTAAATGAACTATACACATTACTTGCCTGAAATTCTAATGCACTGGAAATTACATTTACTTTCGCTTTTCAGTAAGTAACCACTTGATCCTAAAGTGATCCTAAATTTCATTTATGTTTGTACTTGCCTTTTGAGTCCATATCAGGTTGACTTTCAACTTCAGAAGCTGACATAAGTTTTGCTGGAAAAGCTTGTTCCATGTACATTTAAAAATGAGGAAAGCTGACATTCTTTAGACTCAAACCCATCTGTTTTGCATTTTCCTAGTATGTCCCATGAGTTTTTTAAACTCATAGGGCTCCCGGTATTACCCTGCATATGCTATTTTCAAGGAAATACTTTGGTTATACAGATGTCATATAAATGCTAATACAATGATATCATTTCCAGCATTTTTCAGTTCAGTGTAAATATTTCCTACACTGTGTTTAATATAGTTTATAGTACTATTTATTTCTTCTATTTTCATGGATACACAAAATAAGGGCAGAAGAGGGAAAACATATCAAAGGTTGTATGTAGGTTTCCATTTTTCTCAATATGGTTATTTTTACTTTAAAACATACATAAGGATTATTGCTTGTGGCTTCAATTCAAGTCTTAGAAATTAAGTACATAATAGGTTTGTTATCAGAGCTTACACTAAACTCTGTCCCAGCATCATTATCCTAAGACAAATAAAACAGTCAGAAAAGAAAACACTCAGAAATAATTATCACCCAAAACAAAGAGAAGATTGCAGACCCACAATCTGTGTTCTGTGTAATTTTGTTCTTCTCCAGAAAATACACAGAGTATTGTATTATTATAAGAGAGGTAGGCACAGAAATACTTGAAGAAGCATGAAGGGGTTTTTGAGAATGTTTTCTCAATTCAGCTGAAAGTAAGGTACCAGACCACAGCACAGCTTTTATACCAGCATATTTAAAACAACTTGCCTATTTTCTGTTGTACAGTGAAATGCCTTACATATGCTTCTATAAATGAAAGGAAACAATGGATGCTTTCCTATATTGTAAAACTTGCTGTTTCAGCAATCTGACATGAGAATGTATGAGCCCTTTTTCCAAAAGCATAAGCCAGGATAATTACTAGTATACCTGGCAGGACTAGGGGAGGATTAAAACAATCTACTTATTTGTCAAGCATCACCAGTATTATGAATGGTAATATAGACAGCTTGTTACCTTGTTGTAGGCTTGCAGTTCCATCAGCAACTGTACAGTACTTAAAGTTTAATAGATAGAAAGGAGACAATTTACATCATTTTCAGAATAGCCCTTTACCTATCCCAGTGACAGCTGATCACCTTACACAGAGACTCAGCTACTTGATTCTCTTGGCCTGTAATTGCAATGTGAGGGAGGCATTTCCCATGTAGAGCCATAGTTTAGAATAGTATGAGCTGCAAATTATTGCTTTGCTTTGCAAGATGGGTAATTTCAGAAGGACCGAACTGTTCCCAGCAAACATAATTCATCTGGATATTTTCTTATGGTATGATTTATATAGTTGAGAGCATAGTCTAGCCATTATGGAGGTTTTCAAGAGGTGGTTCTCTGTTTTGATAGCTTTATTGTTGTTTTACATTAACATTGATAACATAAATATTGAAACACTGACAACATTCTCAGACTATAAGGGAAGTGTTACAAAGCAGTGGTTAATAGTACTGTGGCTACCTGTCTGGTTTTAATTTTGGAGACTTAAAT
Source organism: Nestor notabilis (assembly GCF_000696875.1). Lineage (NCBI taxonomy): Eukaryota > Metazoa > Chordata > Aves > Psittaciformes > Psittacidae > Nestor > Nestor notabilis. Next base: position 134,030 of record NW_009909763.1, on the reverse strand, counting down.
TTTTATTCTATTAATATGGTGGATTGGAAGACATTACAGCTTGCATTTGCTCATTCTTTTCCCTTTAAGTCATTACGAATGTGCTGGAATGACTTAACCATCTCTCTGTGTGCTGTGCAAGTAAGCAGGTTTTGAGCTCAGAGACTCAAGAGGTGAATTGTTCTTCAGCACAGAGGGAAGGAGGGGTGAGTCGACTGACCCAGACAGAGGCTTGGCAGAATAAATTGGAATAAACCAGGCAGTGGATACTACTGGATAATGCCAAGTCCAGTAGAAATCTCTGGCCAGGAACAGGAGGCTACAGTGAAGCTTTTCTACCTTATCCCTGCTCTCCACCATGGAAAAGAGAACAGAAGGAAGAGTTTTCTGTGCTAGCACTGAGAGCTCATTTGACATTGTCAAGCAGGTCAGTACATGCATAAAATTTCTGACCCATTTTTTTGAGTGCCAGGACACCAGCCTAGGCTCTTCGGAAGGGACAGTAGCTGGTGCCCTGTACTGTTAGAGTGCACAGATGCTAATACAGGTCTTCCACAACCTTTCCAAAAAAAGACAGAGAGATTGTAAGGGAGACAAGTGGCTGAGAGGAAATAAAAGGGACTTCAGACAGAAGAATCTCTGAAAGGTTCAAAAGGAGGATGCCTTCCTTAAAATAAGCAAAAGATGCATGATGGCATGATTCTTCAGCATGGGAAGAAGGGAGAAACAAAAAGTGATTTTTGAGGCTAATTCTTCTGGGCTGTTTTCCTTTTCCTATTCAGTTTTCACAACTAGTTCTGAAAATCAAGCAGTGATGCTGAAAAACTTCCACAAAATTATAGTGCTAAAATCACAGCATTGATCTTCTTTGGGGAATAAACTCACAGCTCTTGTAGAGAAATGGTAAAACACCAAAGTCAAGATAGCACTCACGCTTACAGCTGCCAGGCATCTGTCCCAAATTTGCCCATTGATGTTTAGAACAGAGGTACTGGGTCACTCAGGTGTTGCCATGGGGCCACAGAGCAGCTGAAAGAGTAGGAGAGAAAACCCTTGTTTTATCCTTGAATGTTCAGCTGTGATTTGCATGAAATACAGTTCCTGGTCGATGACTCAGGTCACAGGGTCACAGGGATGAATCAAAAAACTGACACCCTTGTCAAAACTATTTGTGAAAGAGGTCACTATGCAAGTAGGGCAAAAACAGAGAACCAGGAAGTCTCTAGTCTAAATCACACACTAAATTAACAACCAGTGGAAGGTCAGTTGAAAACAAATTTTTATAAAATAATCATTAGTCAAGGCACTTTTTTTCATAGATTCCATGTATTCCTGCCTGAGGATCCTCAACAAGGAATGAGGTTATCTTTAGGACAGAATCATACTACACAACTGCCATGAAATTTTCTGTTGAAGCTTTAAAAGAGAAACACTTCTCCAAAAATCTACAGATACAGAAGACCCTTTTCCTTCCTTTTTCACAAAATCAGACTTTCATCTATTCCTTACACTTCTATTGGAAAAGTAAAGTTTGGGAATAATTTGTAGGAGCTGTGCATGATAACTTGTACACAATTTCTGGGAGAGTATTGAAGGTAAGTAGAGCATTGCAAAAAGTACATATGTTTTGATTCAAAAACTTGAGGTTGCTGAAAATCCCAAAGGCCAAATCTCAGTCATCCCCTCGCAGGAGAGAGTGGCCCAGGAGACAGAGCTGAACCTCTGCAAATGGTGGTGACTCTTAGGGCAACCTGAGAACAGTGTCATAAAAAAGTCTGCCTGTCCCCAGCAGTTATCCAGTGTTTCAGGGCTCTATGTGTTAGGAGAAACTGCTGGTGGGGTCATATGCAATCCTTTATACAGGCAGAAAAAGTAGATATGGCCCAATCCCCCTAAACTCTGTAGCAAAGTCAGATGCTTTGTCATCTGTTCCAAGTCTTCACTTCTACCATGAGACTTACTTTCTTGGGGAGCATGTTGAACCACTTTTGCACTGTCTGTGCACTCTTTGTGCTGACCCTCTCAAGAGCATCCAGTCCCCTTTCTTGCTTTCCTCTTAGCATGCTGTTATTTCTCTGTCTGCACTCAACATGTTTCAGCTGTTTATCTTTCACATTCACATCCAACCAATCCGTCTTACTTCACAGCACCAAAGGGTATTTGCTGAATTGCATTACCTAGTCCCTGCCTACACTTAAGCAGTAGCTTCTTTTGTTTCAGGTATTCTTAACCTAAGGGGAATGTAATTGCCCTCTCATTTTGCCTGGAAGTATGGAATGGAAGTATAACCACACAATATGAGTGCACTGGCAGATTTGGCATAAATTCTAGGTAAAGCTGATTATCACAGAAACAAATTATCTAGCTGCAGGGACAGAGTGAAAGGGTTGGCTTTCCAATTGAACAGACTCAAAAGGTTTTAAAATCTTCTGGATTTGCAAGCACCAGTGTAAATGTGGGGCTGTAGCTACACAGGAAGAAAGGCATGGGATTATCTCAGATGCAGACTTTATGTGTTTGGGGAGAAAAAAGTTGTGGCAAAAGATGTGTCAGCTGCTCCTGTTCTATGAAAAGAGCATATATGAATTTCTTGTTAATTTAGTCCCACTAGCCAACTTCATGACACACAATGCTTTCTTCCACTGTACTCAAGATTTGTGTGGCAGAAAATCAGATCTGGTGTGCAGCCTGTTGATCTAGATTTTCCTCATGCCCTCCAAAAAAAGTCACACTTGCAAATAAATGCTTCCCTGTCTCTATGCTGGTTGTAGAGAACTTTCACAGCAGTATTATTGCACGGAGAAAACAACTCTTACAGTATCATGCTTGTCAGAAAGACCTCATATATCACAATCAGGACATTAATTTCACTGATTTGGCAATTTAGGCTAAATTTCCTCCTCTATATTAGTGTTTTCATTTGAAGTAACAATGTAGTTTTGGAGGACTATATCCTTGATTGTCCCTTTGTATCAGTTTGATTTGCAAAGTGGTTTTGTTGCATGAATGACATTCTTCTCAGAAGAATTAAAGCTAGAACTTCTTTTCTAGACATGCGTCTTCATATTAAAACCACGACAGAACAAAGCAGTCTTTGCTGGGGCTGGTCCAGAGTGCTAGGGAAGAAAAACAAACCCACAGATGGAGAAGCGTGGAGACTGTCTAGCAACACACCTACAGAATCTGACTTCTCCCTGTATTTCCAGGTGGGCACTGTCACAGTTATCTCCTGCACAGCTGTTTCACAGATTCATCCTTTGAACCCTGTCAGGTACCCCTGAGGCTCAGCAAAGAGGATTTCACCATCAGGGGTTTTTTTTGAACTGCGGTTTTCTTCCCTCTCATCATTTGCTTTTTAATGTTCTGATGTTTGAAACTGCATGTTTCCTTACCCCCTGGAGGAGACAAAATGTTATGCGAAATTCAAACAAGATTGATTACAAGACTCACCAAGTTTAGGACATTCAGGCGAAGCTGCAAAATAAAATCAATGCCAGTTGCCTCCTTTCATAATCTGTTTACTTCCTGACTCTGTGATGCTATTAAAATGCTTCATCTCCAAGTAATCTTATTGGCCTTCACATTTATGCTGTGGCTGACAGGATTAGCTCTGAAAAGCACTTACACATTACCTGTGATACACACAAGTAGATTAGTGGATGGTGTTTTGGTCTGAAGTTATTATTTTCTTTGTAATTTATGTACTGGATTTCAGGAGCATAACATACCCTCTTGTACAGGTAAAACACTTGTCACACAGGCAGATGTTCTACAAAGAACCTATTCCTTTTCTCAAAGGCCTTTACGAACTTCTTCTCCCCTGAATTTTCAGCAACAGACTATTTGAACACCAGTGCAGCTTCTCCAGCAGCAACCTCCAAGAAAGCGCAAAGAAACAGACACAAACTGACATGGTTTTCACTCACTTGGTCTGTTTGCCTAGCTGGAACTTGGGGTCATTTCCACAGTCTGAAATTTATCCATCTGGTAAGTAAATCTTGCTGGAGACCCTAACTTGCCATGACGAATCTAGGAATTCAGGAAGCTATTGTATTGCTAAGGATCACAATGAATACTTGCTGAATTTGGGAGATACGTTATATACATCATATGTGATACATCATTCATGATAGTGTAAATATGCACACACAACGAGTCACATCTCCCAAGTATGCATTCATGTAGCTAGATAGATCAATCTTTTATATATACACACAAATATGTATGTGCGTGTATATGCATATACACACACGTAAACTAGAGAGAGGGCTCTGCTGAGGGCCTTGTTTCTATTTGTCTGGTACTCCTTTTCAGCTAGTCTTTCTTTGTAACATAATATGTAAGTTGGTATCCTTGACATTGTCATAATCAGTATTCATTAGTCTAACAACAAAAGGGATATACCTCTCACTTCAGTAGTTTTGGTCATACTATTATAGCAAAGGTTCATTGGAAGTTTTCTCTTGTTTTCATTATGTTTACCAGCAGAGGCACATTCTTCAAATTAAGATACTAGGTGATACACAAACATTCAGTTCTTGTGACAAGATCTGTTTTGTAAAACAGGATATTAATTTTTCTGCAGTGGTAGGCATTCATCCTTTTGTCGCTTCCTTGGCTTAGATTGCTGAGGTTATTTTGAGATCAATTTTCATCTCCTATTTAAATCATATGGCTGCTTGGGTCAGTAATCCTGCCATATACATGAAAAAAGTTCTTGGCCTGAGCTGATTATTCCTATTGAAAAGGTTGTCATGCTACAGGGAAAAAAATAGCAGTTCCTTTGGCATCCTTCCTACCAGCCTCACTGGAGACATTACTGAAGAGATGTGCAGGGTGATCCCTCCAAGTAAGAACTTAGAATTGTGATGCCTTTATACATGCACTGTGAAAAAAAAAACAACAAACATGCCTTTCACTGCAAAAGTGAAAGAGTTAATCTACATAATAATTATGACACAAAATACTTATTTGCTTGTAGATGCAAAATATTTTGAAATTAATTTTTATAAATAAAAATGGTGAGTTGTCAGCCATGACAAATCATTAAGGAAAATAACAATTACTGGAAATTGAAAAGAAGTACTTAAAAGCATCTAATATTAGCAATGATCCCCTCTATTTTAACATTTTTTTCTTGCTTTAAAAATCATCTTTATTCTACAGTGATAGTTTGGTTCCAACCAGGTACAATGGCAAGAAAGATCTGACTGATTTCTGTCATGCAGGTGATTAGGTTAGTAAATGCTGACAAGCTTTATTGTGTGACTGTTTTTAACCTGGAGGGGTCTCTAATCTTAGGGGAAATTTTAATCTTGATAGCACTTGCCTAAGCAGCAGGAAGCCCTTTTTGTCAGATTCATGCCTCTAATTAAACCTGGAGACGTTTTTCTCTTTTTAACATGTGTATTTCCAGTGCATACTTTAACTTCCCATCCGGGTGTGTAGTTTTGCTGTCATACCACTTGGTAGAGGGAATGGAAAGTTGTTAGCCTCTTCCTAAAGGTGAGGCCAATGTCAGGCAGTAATTGCGGCAGTGCAGGGCAAGGGGACAGCTGGCACTTGCCACCCACACCTTAACTCCTCAGGATTGAGGATATCCTTGTGGCAATATGCTAAGCCTCTGCTGAGTTGGGTCCAGTCATGCACCTGGTTCCCACAGCTGCCAGCACAACATGCTTGGGCTGCCACACGAGCCTGGATCACCCCCTAACTAAGAGCCATCCGAGGGGGCTAACAACAAGCAGCCTGAGTGTGAACATGGTGTCTTGGTTGGGAGGAAGGGTTTCCTTCCCAGAAAGTGCATTGCCTGTTTGTCACACCCCGTGGTGCAGCAAGGTGCATTCTGTTTGAGATGTGGGAGCCACAGTCGTGCTGGGGGTTGGAAAGGACAGAGGTTTCCCTGCAGCCACTCTCCCCCCAGCTCTCTCCACTCTGCAGGCTGAAGCCTCAGATGCCCACATGGGCTGGATCCATTGTACCCCCTCCCCAACACAGTTAACTGGGGGGGGTGTTCAACACAGAGGGGCAGAAGCAAGTTTCACAGCATCAAGGGCTTCCTGCCAGGAGCCAGCCAGCAAACATATACGGAAGAGAGACTTTGATGCATTTCAGTGAAAATAGCTCATTCAGAGCTAAGTGGAGCTGATAATCTGCCCTTTTGCATGACACTCCAGAAGCTACCTGGATACTCACTAACTTGAAAAACAACATGGGTTCCTAATAAATAAATAACGAAATAAGCCTTGTACCATTTATAAGTAATGAAAATGGAATGTGCCTGATAAAGTGAACCCATCAGTAAACAATAATGCTTTAAAAGGACACTGCCACAGTCAATAGGCCACAAATTCGAACTTGTCTTCTTGTCTCTCTTTGTAAGACCATGTAGATCTCATAATAGCAACTTACATGTTTTCAGCAACTTTATCTTGCTGTAGTAAATAAAAAAGCATTGGTTTTTTGCAAGGAAAAAAGGAAGAGAGAAGTCAATATTAGTATTTCTGAAATCATGAGCTTTACTGCAGAACCATGAATAGCACATAAATCGGCAAATGATTTAAAAAAAAAATCATATCCAGATTTTTACTAGAACATTATAAAACACACAAGTAAAATGTCCTTTCATGTTTTGAAAAAGGACTACAGGTAATTTCATACTTCAAGCCATGTACATATGCCTATTATAAACATGATTCATGAAAGAAGCAGTGGGGTTTTGTGTCTTCATGAAAGAAAGACACTTCATTAGCTGCCTTTTTCTAAATTTGATTACACTGTGTGCAATGGAGTTGATATTCTGAGACTTTTTAAGGGCAGCAGAATCTGCAGATGGAATATAAAGACTAAAACTATAAATGAGGAGCACTTTGGGAGTATGAATTAACTATGTAGCAACTGAAGTAAATTACACAAATTTATATTTCTACTACCAGGTAGCCTGAAATTTGCTGTAAAGTTGAAATTAGAGACAGAAAATCAGATAAATTTGGATGTGAATATTTGTTTAAAAGAAATAGCTACATTTGTCTTGGGGGGTGTGTGTGTGTGAAGAAATAGAAAGCATTTTATACCATTTCACCTGATTTCCAGAAGTCTATTTGAAAACAGTTTGTTTTCATACTCTAAATACTGTAATGGAAGGCTCAGGGCCAAATAGAATATATTTATTTACTTCTTATTTTAAAGTAGCAACTTAAAGAACTATTCAAATTCAACTGTTGTAGAGTGGTAAGTAAACATATCGTCAGGTATGGGTTTCAGGATGCATTTTCCTATTTTTATACCTAGCAAGTAAAAAAAGACCAATTCTGCCCTCACACTTTGTTGAAAATAAGTATGAATATTTTGTATGCAATGAATCATTCTTTCTGCCATTCTGCTGAGTAGAGGTTTTTAATAGGTGTGCTTTGCTGGCTGTAGGGATAGCAGAGCTATTGTTCTGTTAAAACAGGAAACAAAAATTATCACTATTCAATAAAGTTTTAAATCAGTTCACTAATGACAAAGAATGTCAAATAGCCATTAAATTTCTACAATTGAAAACCATCTGTCCATTACCCTTTCACTGAATCTAGCTCAATGTGTCATTTTAAAGTGTTCTGTCAAGCTACATCAGTCACTTTTCATTACACTACTCCCACAACATCCAGAGACACGGCAGGCACTGCCTGGAATTGTGCCTGCCCTGGCTCAGCCTTTCTACAGATTTCTGAATGACCAACTTTCCACCAACATTTTTAGTTCATGCTAAACTAGAGGCCTGATCCTGCAAATCTTACAAATGCATTTTGATTTTAAGGGCTTTAATTCCTATTTTGTCATTTCCCAGGCAAACTCCCATCTCCTTCCATAAGGCTTACCTGACTGACAGCTGATTAAGCACAGATCAGTCTTCAGGGTTTAGTTCACTATTTTCAGAGTTACTAATAAGAATTATTTATCTGAAAAAGGGAATGAAATATACAACATCAGGTCATGATTCTGTAGGCATTTGTCACTACATCTACAGCTTACAGCTTTGAATAACTCCAGTGATGAGAGTTTCACATCATTCTAATTGCAAACACTATTTTCATCTTAAAATCAGTCCTACTTTAATAAATGTTACAGAAGATACATATTTTTCTGCTTTCTTTTCAAAAGAAAGGGGGCTGTTGTGTCAAAAAGGTCTCAAATGTCTTGTAAGGCAAAAGGGAAGGAAGTGGCAATGAAAAATGTCTTCTTAGAAAGGTCTAATTGCTATAATTCTTGTTGCAATATTTTGGTATTTCTGCAATATTTCTGTTTCAAGCAGAGAAAGAGGCACCCTTCTGGCTTGTGCACAACAAGCAAGTTCTGCTGCTTCCAATGGATTCTGAATGGACAAATCAATAAAGGAAAATGAAACTTTTTAAAATATTATGTGTATTAAAATGAAAATTGATTGGATTCCAGCTAGAAGTAATATACACTTACAAGCTTTTCCATACCAAATTAAAAAAAAAAACAAAAAACCAAAGCAAAACAAAAAACCAACACCCCCAAATGATGTTTTGGCAAGCTTTTTCTAAGTTTTTGGTTTGTAAAGTCATGTGTTTCTGCTATACTTTTCCTGGGAAGAGAAACCCTATAATGAATATAAAAGATAAATAGCCAAACTGTTCTTTATTTGTCCAGAATTTGTAGCTTTAGGCTAGACAGTGGTGAGAACAGAATTATTTTAACAGAATACATAAGCAACTATTTTTAAAATGAACGCCAGGCTGTTCTGTCAACTTTAACAATTATTTATGAAATTAATTAAAACTGAGGTTGCTGCATTTTCACTGGCCAGTTTGAACAACAATGACTAGCCTTGATTAGCCCAGAACGCACTGGACCATTTTAGGTGTGGTATAATTTAGAACCTTTCAGGATTTAGAAAGTAAAATCTCTCTGTGACTAGGAAGTACTTGAAAGGTCAAATACCAGCATCAGATAAGAAGTCAGTGTGGTCTTTCCAGCAAAAATGAAAAAATTGAAAACTTGAGTAGTGTATCTGATAATCTATGTAGATTGTAAACTGTCTTCCATATATCAAGTTTACAAAGGGAACTGTATGAATTTAAGGGTAATTAAAATATATTAGAAAGAGTGATTGGTACATATTAAAATGTCAGCTATCTAAAAAAAAAAAAATGCTGACAATTTACAGGAAAAAGCTTCCTGTTCTAGGCTTGGAGGCACTGAAATGTCTTTCTCTTGTTGCTGTTTTTCTTTTTTCTCCTTTTTGATTTGCTAACATATGTCAAGTCCTTGCATAAAAATTAATTACCTCTGTTATTGCCATGTGTAAGGATCTCCTAGTTGAAACATTATAAATTTAATAAAAATAATGCTAGATAATGGAACCTAGTGATGGACAGTTAGATAGACATTTAGACATAGGTTTTTTTCATTCTTTTCACTTTCTTTTTGTATGTGGTAGTATTAATCTTTATTTTCATTACAAATCAAAGAATTATTATATTATGTCCTCAAAGATAGTTAACTGGGATAAAGACTGGAAAAGGAGTATCTTGGTCTACAGACCATAGACCAGCAGGTGGTAGAATTTGAAAAGCCACCAAAAAAATATTGCAAAATCTCTTTTTAGTGTCTTTTAAGTACTTGACCATTAAAAACATTTGTTGAAAACATCTTTATTTGTGAGATAATCAGAGGATATATCTTTATAAAGGACCATAGATAAGTAGTGAGAATATGAGATTTTTTTAGTCTCCCTATCCTCTAATTTCTGGCAGGCTCACCTAATTGACAAGAAACAACTGTCCTTCGTTTAAAATGTTTTAAAAAATTCCAGAAATGGACTTTTTTTTCAGACTGCAAAAATCTATTATGGTAATTTAGCCTGACCATCCACATAAAACAGCTTGGATGATCCATAATGGTCTTAATCATAACTTCTGAACGAACTATAGAATATACTGCTCAAAAAAAGAGGACTGTGGCCAATTTGAGAACAAGCAGTGATGGAGAAGCAACTATATCCATAGGCAAGTTGTGCTCATGATTGATTATCCACACTGTTACAACCCACACATTAACTCTCATTTGTATTTGCATAATTTCAGCTTCTAAATACAAACCTCAAGACATTACACACGGTCGCAATTATTACTTTTGATTTCCCATCTACACACTTCATGTTGCAGCTGGCCAGACTATCCGTTCTGAACAGTTACCAGGTATGCCTCTTTTCACTGTTTATAGGTGAGCATTGATCATGATATTTATTGATTTGTAGTAATTGCTTCACAAATGAGAACCCTGGACTTATTTGAGCCGGATGTTATTGTGCAAATGAAGATCTCAGAGTGTTTTTCCTCACTTTGCCATTCAGTTGCAGCCTCCCTGTGTCTCACAGTGTGATTGGTCACATCATCAGCTATTTTAACAAAGATGTGACATGCATAAATTCTGTAATTCCTGCCACAATGAGCTTATGAATGAGTCTCTGATGGGAATGTAACTGTGGGGCTTGGCAAAACAATAGACCAGAGGAAACACCACTAAGATACAGGATACAACAGAATGGGTTATTTCTCTGGGTAAATTAAAAAGAATATGCAGAACACAAGGCTCTTTCAGGATTTTACATACTGATAGGTAGGTTTTGCAAGAATACAGACTAGGGGGGGTTGCTTAGCATAGAGAAAGTGCTGTGATTTGGGGAGTGTGGAAAAAAGCTTAGAAATAATTTTCAAACCAGCCAGAAAGAAACACTATGAAAGCTGACATCTTCAGTGTGGACTGTGCAAGGATGAAAATAGGCTGTCCATCAAAAGCATCGCACAATATAGCAAAGCAAACTATGTATACAGATTGCCTGCCTACTGGCAGTGGTTATAGCTCACAGTTAGAGGGGCCCATAGAGGGAGCGTGAAGTGGCTACATTCCTAATTTAGGCATCCTCGATAATCCCATAATTACAGAAGATGAATTCAGAACCTTGTGCCTTTTAATAATGCAGGGCTAGCCGCAATTTCATCCTGCAGGCAGAGACACAGAAGTGTAAAGATCAGTTAAGACCTCAGCACACAACGTCCCCTTCAGCTGTGCTTGGAGGCTGATCCCTCTTCCACACTACATGCAGATCTTGCTGCCTTTTGAGGCTGAAACACACTAAATGTGTCACTGGGGCAGAGGGTCTGCTACTAGGTCAGCATTGTCCTTATGTTACACCACCTCTCTTTGCTGCTCCTGTCTGTGCAGGCTGATGTATCTGAGGGTCATTGAAAGCCACTGGCATATGCACTTGTTCCTTTTCTCATCTCTGAATATCCACATCCTAACTCATGCAACCAAGGGGTACAAGACCAACGTGAGTGCAGCTTTCTGTTGTTTGCTCAGAAATACTGCCTTCATGCATGAATTTCCATCTCTGTTCAAACAAAAGCACTTCTTCAGGTGAATTAAAATTGATTGCATGAATATTCATAGGCAAAGAAAAAACATTAGTCTATATGTAACAGGATTGCACATGCTTGTTTGTAAATAGATTTTCCTAAGTATTAACTCAGTTTCTCTTGAGAAGATACAATCATCACTCTCTTTTTTCTCTCTTCTATAATACAAATCAGTTTATCTTACACTCCCTTCATGCATTTCCACGGATGTGTCCCCCATCACCATGGTCATGACTGCATTACGCCATGCAATATTGGCACAATGGCAGGCATAAAATTGTTTTATGCTCATGTTTCATACAGGAAACTGATGTTAAATGACTTGTTGTAGAATGTTCTGAATGTCTGGAGCAGGACAAGGAATTAAACTTATATCTCCTACTTCCCCTGTTAGTGACATCACTAATTTTTCATAGCATCTGGTATCTTTAACAAGACCTCAGCTTTCTCCCTGATACTTTATTCTGCCAAGGCAAAATAAATAAAGTGCATTTTTAGCCTGCTATACTACCAAAGCCTATAAAACACTCTAGTTTTCTATTCAGCAGTCTTTTTCCAGAGCCACCAAGCAAGAGTTATTGGACTGGGCAATACAAGGAACAAGTGTGCAGATATTGTGGTGTGGAATGAAAATATGAGAAGATGTTGCATGTATTGCAAGGAAGGCAAGGGATACTGAGATTTAAATGCAAAAGGCGATATAGAAACAGCCAGAGATAACTAAACCGAGAAAGAAGGAGATGTAGCACTGCACTGCTTCAGTTGGAAATCAAGCTTCATCCCTTGTGTACATCCCTCGTGTACATCCCTCGTGTACGCTGAACTACTTGTTAGAAAGTGAGGTGCTTGCATGCTCTTCTGAGACACTGATTAACAGGGGGTGCTGATCTGCTGATGCATTACTTATATGAAGAGGAAAGAGAGCTCATGGTACATATTCTAAATGTAAATAAATGTGCGATTTCCCTTCCTCCCTTCCTCCCTTCCTTCCTTCCTTCCCCAAAGTCACTCCTGCTCAGGTGAGGAAAACTTTGCCCTTAACCTGTAATTCACCACATTTTTCTTTTCCAGACCACTGGATTTTAGTAAGATCTGACAGCTATCGCTAACTTGTTTCTGACATCTTACTAGTCACTAGTCTGTGACTGAAAAAAGGAAGTTTATTTTGAAAGAAAGAGAAGGTGTCCTCCAATACCCACAGCTTGTTCACAGTATAGAAGCAGGTTAGGGCAAAAATACATTTCTCAGTTATTTTAAGAGTAGGTTTGAAGCTGCATGTATGCAAAGCAATAGTATTGATCCGTACTGTCAATGACACACCCAGAACCCTATAAAAGAACTGTTTTAAAATCACAACATAACTATATGTGTAAAAAGTTGCAATGTCATATTGCACCATTTTTAATTCATTTTTTCATAAAAGTGTAGAAACTGTTGTAAATAAATTAGTCACTGAATCCCTAGTTCCTTTGTATTAGTTCTTTTATAATAAATCCATCAAATATTCCAAGAAGCATTGTCACATCAAACAGAGTGCTCCTTCAGATCCACAGTAAGAGATGGGAACTTAGAGATTGATACCTAACAGCTTTTATTTGCAGCAGAAATCATTTTTCCCATGAGCTGACCCAGATAGCAGTTCCAGGAATAGTTCGTAGGACAGAAATATCTGACACAAATGGCAATGCTTAATCTAAAACACTAAAATAGCAGGATTTTTTTTATTATTTTTCTTCACCTATAAATTCTTCAAATTATACAGAGTCATTTAAATTGAGACAAAAGAATGAAGGAATCAATATTATTTCAGGAAACTATTTTCGAATTTTATAAACACAATCTAAACCATATAAAAACTTGCCTTCCTTATCTTCTTTGATCACTGACTGATTAATTTTTAACATGATGGGTTTAATAGTACATAGATTGTTTTTACAAGCTAATATGAATTCAACTACATGGGCTCCAATGAACAGAATTTTTTACTCTGCAGTGTTGATGCAAACGCTCATAAATAAATGATATGTTTATTCCCGAAAAGTGCATTCACACATTTGTTTTATTAAAAATTATTAAAGCAAAACATTTATTTTAATTTGGGGGTTGTTTTCTTCTTTTGTTCGTTTCTATGGTTTAGATGCCATATAAAGCTGGCTCCCTTTTTCTTGTAATAAATAAAATTGTTTTAAATGTGCCTGTCAGACAATGACAAACTATTGCAATATACTTCTAATGAAGCAGGTAAATACAGTAAATAACTTTCTGACAGATTTTTTTTGTTGTTGGTTGTGCAGGTATTTGTTGTTGTTTCTCTTTTTTTTAGCTATTCAGTTCAAATTGTCAAAACAAACAAATCCTGAACCTATTAAATACTAACCCCATGAGAAAAAAACCCATATAATGTAGAAGAAGGAAAAGACAAACAGTGTTTGAAAGGTATTTTTACAAGCAGTCACCTCGACATTTCTTCTTTACTTGACTGAAATAGTCTGTTTAGAATGTATTATGGAACATGCCTGACCTGTGAACTAAACTAAACATGCTGCAAAATAGCGGGATCTTTATTAATGTAAATTAGCAAGCCCGAATATTTTGTTGCACAGGGGGTCAGTTGGAAACACTGTAATCTAATTACTCTTCAGTTTCATTTATGTGCACAGACATTTGCTCCTGTGACAGGGAAGACTGTTTCTTTTGGCAGCAGTCACAATGTGGAAGCCTCCAGTATTTGCAGGCTGATAATAGGACTAATGTGCTGGCGCCCTGACAGAGGGCACAGGAGGGCATGCTATTAGATAAGTGTTTCTGCTACATTACCCAGACAGCATTGCCCTTCACAGAATGTTCCAGCCATTGTGCAGTTTGATATCACACAGCTATAGAATGCTAATGCCAACGTAATTATGTATTTTGGCTTCCTTTTTGGCAATAGTCTGTACTTAAGCAAAATTTAGTATCATCTTATATGCTCCTACAGCTGGATAATTAAAGGGCATTTCAGTTTTCAGAACAGGGAACTAATGATATGAAGAAGAGTGGCTATTTAAAGAGTTATTTGCTCTGCTTAGGAAGTCCTGAAAATTAGGTCTGTTTTCAGGCAAAAAATATATTTGGTAACAAAAGAATGACAGTTCAGTGCAATTTAGCTAAATTTATTTCTCCCGGGTTAATGCGTGTGTCACATAGGCATCCTCGTATTTTCCCTCAGCAAGCAAAACTCTTGCTTTTAAGTAGAATTTGCAGGTTCATAGCTTTATTTTGAATGTGTGACAAACATGATGTGATAGAGCTCCAGGAAACTCAGAATTAAGACTGCATTTTCACAAAGTGACACAGACCAGTAGTGCAGGAACAACGATACACTTGCTGCTGTCCCAAAGGAATATGATGTTCTCGCTGATCAATTTAAGTGTGTCTCTGTGCAGTACAGGGTATCTTAAAATGAGATAAATCTGAAAAGGAGGTGAGAGTATTAACTTGATTTATGGACCATGTTTCTGACTTGTCCTCATGGGCACTCAGCTAGAAAGTTATTTTCAATTCTTACCTATTGGTGAATATCAGCATAGAGATGTCCACAGAACACATCTGGGAACAATGTTCACTGAGCAAAACATGGTCACTAGAAACTAATTCAGTCCTCATAGCTTACTTGGCCATGAACATGTAAATAAAAGCCTAGGTCAGATTCTTGTATCAAACTAGGTGGTAGCCCAAGGAGCAGGACTTGAGTTACCACCACACACTTAGGACACTTTTCAGATTAAATTAAAAACATTAAATTACCTGGAGTTTAGCAGCACATGGTGCTTCTGCATGTGAATTACTGTGTTCCAAAGGAGGAATAGAGGCCATATGTGTTTTGAGTCTGCTTTTTCCCTCATGATGACAAGGGTGAGATGCATCGGCATCATATTGCTTGAGAGCATGTGGCATCCATGGCTGTTCTCAGCGCCAAGGAGAAGCTGCATAGCAGCCCCCCTCAAGCCTCACTCCTGAGCCTTGCAAGCTTCCCAGGGAGCCTCTCTGTAGCCTTAGAAGGTTCCCTGGCTTCAAATGAGCTAAGTAAGCTCTGGATGACAGCCCGTCACACAAAGCAGCTGCTCCTTCCTGCTCCCCTCAGAGGCTGGCTCCCGACCCCAAATTCCTGCAGCATTCCAACCCCATGGTGTTTACAAAGAGGAAGAGCTGAGACTGTGGGGGCAAGGGCACAACTGTGCCCTCCTCTGTCTCTTTGGCACTATGGGCAGTGAGAGGCGTGGCTCTGTGAGTGGGACCAGGTTAGCCATAAAATCATTTGCCTGGTTACATTATGCTCAGCTCCTCAGTGGCTTGGTATCTATTTAGAATGTAAATAGATAACATATTCCCCCTTCCCACCCCCAAACTGTATCTGCAGCATATGGAGGTTCAAGTGACAAAGCATTCCACACAGCAGGGTTTGTATATCCTGGATTTGGATCCATGTATTCACAGCTATATTTTGCATGGAGGCTTGGCTGCAACGGATCTTAAAGTAGCTCTTTCTCATGCAGAACTATCAGAATTAGTATGTTATAGCTGGTGTCCTGAGCTGTTCAGTTCTGTGGAGAAATGTCTAAAATGTCTGCACTTCTGCCTTCTTCATTCTTATGCTGTACGACTTTTGATACGCAGCTTATCAGAAACAGTAAGGTATAACTCATCAAAAAATACGTACCTAAACAAAAATTCTTTAATTCTGATACCTAAAGGCTATGCAGCTTACTTGGCACTGACAGATGGACTAAAATTATGTGGTCAGCTCTAATAATCAACAATAAATTATTTTATAATTACGTATTTATAGCAGGAAGACATGCTCACTAATTCCCTTTGCAAGGGGGAAGCAGTGAGTGATTTACTAGGAAAGATAGTAGAAATGGAAACAAAGTCACCAGCCAGTAAACTCTAATGGAATAACATTTCTGAATGTTGTTATATCAATGATTAATTTGCATAATGCTTAATAGCAGGCATCATTAAAAATTAAAATGTGTCAATTACTGTATATACCCATTTACTCACCTATGCTTCTGAGAACATTAAAAAATGAAGGATAATTAATTAGGAACAACACAGGGTCTCATTTTGTAAGTTTTGTCTCATGATTTTCAAAAGCCACACTCCCATGCATTTGCTGTCTGAAGAGGGGAAGGAGCTCTGCACAGTGACAAGGGCTGCTTCAGTCCTAACAGCCACAGGAGGGTCTCCCGTTTCCTTCCAACACCTCTCCCACTCCTGTTCTTCCCTGCTCCTCTCCCCCAGTAAATCTGGTAGCAAGTACAATCCTCTGAGCAGATGGGTAGTAAATACAGATTTGGAGAGTCTGTCTGACAATTAAATAAAAGTGTCTGACTCGTCATTGCAAGTTACATTATCTAAGGACCTCGTACTGGGCTTCTATTTTAAATGCACATTTTTTTCTGACTAGCCTTTTAAGAAAGTGCAGTGTTTAGAGATACCTAGTTTTGGAGTGCCAAACTTGATACCATATAAGGGTCTGTTTCATGGACAGAGCCAAGAGCTCTCCTTCTCAAAGCAGGCCCCTTGCAGCAGCCCCGCGTTGGGCACTGTCTCCCTGGTCCCCCACCAGCATTCCAGCCACCAGCTCACACTTTATCTGCTCCAGCAACTGGGTGCACACAAGTGTTAGGCAGTACACCTGCAAAACCAGTTGGTCCCTATAAATTTTACAAGTGCAAATTCTAACACTTGCATGCCCTGCTGCTGCTGCACTGCCAGCAGCGTTGGCTCTCACACATCAGGGGGAGGTTCAAGTGTAAAAACTTGCTGTAGCACATTTATGAGTGAATGCTCAACTCGGTGCCAAACATTCTGCCATAATGCCATTATTATAGCACCTTGCACCATTCTACACCGATGCTAATAGTGGTCATGCTGAAGAGGTTGTAAGTAAGGGAAGGCTGGTAAGCTTTTTTCCAGATCTCATGAGGTGGAAGGTATCGCCACCAACAGAGATTTCGGATTTGGTTTGTGTTTACTGAAGTCTGTTAAACTTGGCAGAAATCAGTAAGATTTATCCCCCAAACCAATGAAATGTGACATGCTTAACTCCCGAAAACTCTTGGCAGTATTTCATAATGAGGTATGTCACCGCACTTTAGGTTTCCAAGCTGTTTTCTTTTACTGACCTGATGTTCTAATGCTATTTGCAGATGACAACATCAGACAAATTTAAAGGCTATATGGCTTAAGTTACATGATACAGTTTTTCTGGCCTGATAGACATAAACAGAATTGAGAACAGGAATAAGCTTTTTATGAAAGTACAATTCATACCTGCCAGCCAGCTGAAACTGGGAGCAGTTTTTTCCCAGATTTATTTTTTTAATTGGATACAGTTTGAGCAGATGCCTGAAGAACCATTACATAGTAGCTACTCAGACAGATCCTGTAAGGCACTGGAGTGATGCTACAGACAGAAATTTAAAGGGCTAAGGTCACATTTTTAGCAGACAAAATCGCTCTAAAAGACTCCATACCTATTCTTTCCTTTTTTTGAGTGAAAGTGACATCTAGAACTATAATAAATATCTGCAATATTCAGTTTCCTCTTCTGCCAGATCCTGAGCCACTGAAAGCATTTGGAAGAAGCTCAGCACCAGGTAACTTCCTCTGCTAGAAGTGTCTTTGCATTTCCTTTTCTGCCATATCAATACTTGTCCATCATTGTATCTACAACAGTATTAGCTAACCCCCTATTGCTTCTTCCCACTCTCCATAAGTTTCTTTGCCCTCTTCAGCTTTCTTATCCCTAGTTCTCTTTCTTTCTGGTTGGACCTTGGTAATTTTCATTAAAAAGTTCAGCATAGACCTACTGTCACTGCTTTCCTCCTCTTCAACACCTTTTCTCTCTTGTTGCTCTGATTGCTCTGGTGCCCTGACTTCCCCTTGTTATTCCCAGTACTTGCCTCATTTTTCTGTTCTTCACCTCCTAGTAGGGTTCAGGCCACCCTGGCACCTGTCTTCTACCTGCACTGGTGCCCTTAGTGGTATCTGTGTGTCTCAAGAAGTCACCACCTGAAAGAATCACTTGCATATTCAAACACCTTACTGCTTTCAGTGGCTGCTTCATTACAGCCTTCTCCTTGACTTATGGACCCATATGCTATCTTCTTCTGGTTCTCTTTAATCATTTGAAATCTTGTTGCTTCCCTCCCACCTTCTTTTGGTACTCCATAGGGCTTACACTATGAATGATCATTTAAATTTAGTCTTGACTATTGTTCCTTACCTAATTGTAAAGATGTTTAATTCATATTCCACCTCCATAGTAAAATATCCCTAACACAGTAATTTCATTTGCAAACCTGATTAGAGTTCATAAAATAGGGTTGGTTTTTTTTTTTTCTCCCAGAACTGCAAAACTTATCACACAGGTAAATACTCAAACCTATATGTTTACTATTGCTCTCTTAGAATAAATCAGAAATGTTCTGTTGCCTGTCACAGGTACTCTAGCACTGAATTGCAAACAACAAAGGGTATTCACCTTATCTCAAGCAGCAGAGGTGTGCTATTTGTAATCTATTCCTGCTCTCACTTCAGTACTCCCTCCTCTGCTGATGATACGGGCTTTAAACCCTTGTACGGAAGAAAAGTTTTGCAGACTTTTCTCTTGATAACTTTTGCATGTTTGAATTTAGTGTTTGGCCCAATCTTATCACATCAAAATTAGGACACAGTCAGGCACTGTCTCAGCTGGGAGGCAGAAACCAATAGCTGAGAACTGATAAGAAGCAGCTTCTTAAAACTACCTCCTACCTGCTCCTAAGTCAGTAACCACTATTTCTCTGGTCCATTTTGAAGTCTAACAGCTCTAAACAACCAATTATTTAAGCTAATCTGTTTGCCTTTCCACTGTATCAGAAGGGACAGAAGGGAAGACTTACATCTAGATTTAACACTCCTGTGCTCCATGGGGGTAGATGAGTGCCTTCAGGAACGTGTCACCATTCCCAGCCAGTCCTCACCCACATTGTTTCATTTCCATGGGCACACCGGAGCAGGCTGCTGTGTGGATCTGGCTTTAGTCCACAATTAGGATATGGCCAGAGCACATATCCTCCCCGCTGCTCAGAAACATGGAAATGCTCTCAGATCTGGGAATGCAGGTAATAACTGCAGCCATGAAATTGCCTCAGCTGAGGTGCAGGGAATCGTGGAAACCTCAGGATTTCAGCTGTTCTTTTCCATCTCTCCCTCTAATTTTCTTTCAGGGGCTCAGGGGATTCCAGCTAGACTGCACCATGGGGAGGTGCAGTCCTTGGCCAGGTTGGCTGGTTCCCTTCTGATCACCAACCTCCCAGACGAAGAATTTAGGGAATAAATGGTCAGCAGGACAGGATACACACTGAAGGTCATCCTGGATATACCTGACTATCTAAGCACCCATGGAATGACAGGGTCACTTGATGACCATCAATTATTACATCATTTAAAGGTCACAGAAGTCCTGAAATACCTGCTTCACTGACTAAAACACATGTTAACAGTCTGAAACCTAACATTCTGAGGAGGCAGTCAGGACTTCTGTGACTTTTACAGTTGAACCCTGCCAAAGTGAACGAGACAGCAGTTTAAATACAAAGAGGAGAAGAGACAAATTCAAATATCAAATATCATTTTTCTGGGAAGCAATAAGCTTACTTTATTACATTTTGTGCAAGTGACCTTGCAGAACACTTCTATATTGCAGAGAGTAAGATTTTATGTCATAAAAAGAGTCAGTAAAGGAACAAAGGAAAAGGGACTAAGATTTGCCTGGGGTAAACAGTTATTACTGAAGCTGTGCCAGTTCATACTACGACTTTGGTCAAGGTTTCTCACTATCCAAAAAATCCCCAAACAATACCAAAACTTGGGCTGAAAAAGAACCATCCACAACAGGGAGCCTAATACATCAATATAAAGCTGACCTACAGAGCACTCAGATTTATTCTGTAGGGAGCAACCTTTGCAGGCTGGAACATGGATTGCATGACCTAAAATGCCTTTTCCATCTATTTCAGCGATGCACAGTTATTTTAGCTGCTTCGTTTCTTTTCTCCACTGCCGGGTAATAGTATTAGTGGTGGATCTGCCACAGGAAACCAGGGCTCTCACGCAGTTGTAAAAATAGAGTGATGTATGCAGAGCACGTGCGCCCAGCACCTCGCCGCCCGGGCTTGGAGCAAACTGGAGGGACGAATTTGGGAAAGGCTGGAATGGCACCGGGCGCTGGGGGTGCAGCTCGCGGCCCAAGGAGCGAGGGGCGGTGCTGCAGCCGCATGTGCACTTGTTTACTACAGCTTGCAGGCTGCTGCCCTGTTTCGTTGCCTCGCTGCTGCGCTCCCATTCATTATTTCCCCTGTTTGTTTATTCTGCGGCGTTTATGGATATCCCTCTGGGGATCTGAGGAATCGCATTAAGGGCTCGTCTATCTTATCTGGGAGACAAGCCCTGCACCCCGGAGGCTCCCTCCGCCGGGGCCCCGGAGCCGGAGGGAGGCTGGGCGGGAGGGAGGCCCCGCACTGCTGCCGCAGCCCTCGGAACTGCTCGATGTAACTCTTTCCTTGCGGAACACTTCTGAGGCAGAGAGAAAACAGCAGCCCTCCTTCCGATCCGGTTGCACTGAAAAGCACGGTAGGGCTGCTTTAAAGGCAGGTGGATCCGGGTGGTTGCCAAAGGCACGATCTTAAAAAGCAACGGAGGATTGCTTCAGCCATGGATAAGGAACCCTGCCACCACCGCAGGTCTCCTCCCAGCTTTGAAAGGAGACAGTCGTTCCTGCACTGATCGCTGGTACAAAGCTGACAGAAATGAAACCTTCAAACCTCCCTGGTCCAGTGCCACTTCCCAGCCCAGAATAAAATCAAGGCTGGGCCTTTTCCTGTTGTAGATCTGTTTATTTCCCTTCAAGCACCTATCTTACACTTAAGAGAAATGTATATATGGGCTACTGTGCAGACTGCACCATCTCATCCTCATACACTGCTTTTATGAGGATGCGCACAATTATGTGAGCAGTCTACACACGCACGCAAACATACAGCAATGCAATTACAAGCTAACAGTGTGTAATGTGAACAGATGAGCCACCAGCAGAACTGGCAGAAGGCAGATATCTGGTTTAGCTGTTGGCTCTTGGCTCTTTTCTGAAGCACCAATAGCACAGCAGTCACACAGCTGAAGCAATGGAAAGAAGTGCGTTATTCACCTCACTGCATTTCTCATGTGTCACAGATTCTTCCCTATCTGAAATCAGAGGGGGCAAACTATCCTAGGAATCCTTCTGCAGGGGCTGTCCTTGCATAACGAAAGTATGTATGTTTGGACCATTAAGTAAGTTCTCTGCTTCTACCTGTGGATTTTCTTTGAACATCCCGGCCCTGAAAGTTACTGAATCTTCTGCAATAGCTTGCAATAGTTTTAGAGGCACAAGAGAGAAAAGATTCTTAAAAAATACGCTTACCTACCAGGCATTAAAAAAAAGGGGGGGCTGGGGGGAAACACTGAACTATCAGGAGATAAATGCACATAAAACGGAGTTCATCTTTTATTGTATAATTTGCACAAAGCTAAAATGGCTGGCTTGTTTACAAGTGTACTTTATTTGACAACACAAGTGACAAGAAGCAGAAAGCCCATTGCAGAAACCAGCAATGTTGTGTAATGATAGTGTGATCAGGACCCCTACAGCTCTAACATTAGTGAAGGGAGGATACTTGTCTACATGCAGAACCTCTCTACTCCGGTAGTCTGGAACAAGAGCCCTGGAGGTGTTTTGCTTTGTTCCTAAATTGTATTTTTAGCCAGCATACAACATGGCATTTATAATAAGGGAAGCTTACTCCAGTTTCAGCTGTGCTGAAGGACGGGCCAATTCCCAAGCTGAGTGAACAGATACCCTTTACTATTAGAAGAGATAAGGAAGATTGCTGATTTGCAGCCCTTTCCCACTGCCACCTTAAGGAAACAGGGTTTAATTAGATCAATAATGATCAAAGTTACTTTGGCCAGAGAAGACTCTCAGCTCCTTTAACAGTGATGAATCCACTGCCTCAGAAAGCAAAAAGAAAAACAAAGCAGAAAAGAGAAAGTCAGGGGATTTTTGCCAGCCCTAATCATTTAAAATAGTTTTGTTGTTCTCCTTAGTTCAAAATGCTGGGTACTGTCACAATAGCTCTTTGATATCGGACACTGATATTGATCTGGGTGCATCTGTCTCTCTCAGCAGCTGATAATGACAGCACACGTGATTTCCTGTTATTGAAGCCCCATAGACATTTCTGGATCCAGAGCTTGGCAGCTCCAGGGATCCTTTCCCATCAGCAGCTCAGTGTCCAATGCTCTCATTGCCTTTGAGCCGATGGAAAGAGGATACGCTGCAGCCCTGCTGAGCTGTAAACAACTTGTTTACCTTCTTCTCAGTGTAATCTGTCCCTGCTTCTATCGGCTGCTGTGGCATCAACAGAGCATTAAAACACGCAGAGCTCAAAGGCTGATGTGCAGAAAACAACCCAAGGAGCCTTTCCAGGCTCTTCCTTTGTAGAACACGGGAGGTTATTTATACCTGTTGTTTCCAGTCAGCCAAAGCAGCCCTGCTTTTGCATGTGGTTAGCTTTGAAGAAAACTAGCTTTTGTTGTTCATTCCGCTGGCATGAAAATGTAAGGAGTGTGGGCCTGATGCTGCTCTTCCTGCAAAGCTCCATTTGGGTCATGCAAAAAGATGCACTGTCTTTTTCACATGCAGTTTATGTTTGAATAGAAAAAGTGAAAGAGATGTGCATGATTTATAGATCCTCAAATGCCAGAGGAGCACCCCTGCAGCAGAAGGCTGGGTTGAGGGGCAAAATCCCTGCAGATTTTAACCAGCATGCAAAATGAGGGGAATCTGAAAATATTTGGAAAGTCTTGAGTCTGTCCCCTCCGTGCTCCTGACCAGGACTTTGGGACAACAGCACAAGACACTGACCCAGAAAAAACTTCGATGGGGTTTAGTGCAGTGAGCAGTGAATAGGAATGACAGGGCTCCGGTATGAATGCACTCACTTTGTAGGGGAGGTGCAGAGCAGCTCTCAAGCACCCTCAGAAAGTGTGATCCTGCTCCTCTTGAAATCAAGGGGAAACCTGCGATCAGATTTGGGGATTTTAAGAAGTGATGGAAATTTGTGCAGCACAGATTCGAAGCTGACAGTAGTTCACATTGCTCTCTGCCTATGCATCTGAGACACTGTCCCTGTGCAGGGGGATGCTTTCCCTGTCAGCCTCCCATCTGCAGAGCACAGAGGATCGATAACGGGCAACTGTTTTTGGACATGCTCTTTATGAGTGATTTTGAATTACTTTAAAAAATGTGTTCTAAGAAGTAGTTGATCTTAATAGAAAAATACTTTTCCTTGTGTTTTACACTACCTGCTTGTTCAGTTTGGTGAAAAACTTGAAGTGCTCTTGAATAAAACCCAAGCAATTACGTTTAGTGCTCATGCTTGAAAACAGAAACTTGGTTTTGATAAATACCGGCTTCTGTCTCCCTCAGGCATAGTGGAGACTTTCTGATATTCAAATGGAACTGGAGCTGTGGTAAGATCATGACAGTGAATTCAGCAAGAATAACCTGAACAGGGTGATAATCCAGGCAACCTCATTTAGGCATGGCCTTATCTCAGGTAGGCACCCCTGGAAAAGGGTGGATGTTGGAGGGAAGGGTGAGGAACTATCTAATCTGCCTGGACAGAATTGCCAAGCTTCACCAGTCTGTCAAAAAGGGAGAGGTAAAAACCAGCATAGAGAGTGCTGGTGTCCCTCACCTCGGCATATCCCTGGTAGCACCTATGCAAGGAACTTAGATAGCTCAAGGATGATCCAGCCCATTGTTAGGCGCCTGCCTGTTCTATTGATGAAGAGCTTGTACTGGATACATATTATTTCTACCTCTTCTCTTGGAGCTTGGCCACTGTTTTGGCAGGTATGCAACTGAAAACGAAAAACATTTGAAAGCCTTTTCCCAGTGGCTAGGGAATTTGGCTGTGAATAAGAGTAGATTTAAATCCTTGTCTCCTCTTGTTTCTCGTCCTGTGTTCAAGTAATATGTGCAAAAGTGGTGTCTCCTGATGATTTCAGTCACCTGGAGGGGCTTCTCAGGGAAAAACTGGCACACTGCTGACTAAATATAGCCAACAATAGATACGTCACTGATCAGCCTTGAAAAGGAATGGACTTGACTATTGCCTGGACATTAGATGACTTTTAGACAGCATGGAAAAGGTTTGACTAGAAGTATAAGAAACCATGCGAACCTCATAAAGTTTAACAAGGCCAAGTGGAATGTCCTGCGCCTGGATAGGGCAATCCCAAAACCCAGTGAGAAGGACTTGGAGGTACTGGTGAATGCAAAACTGAGTCTGAGCCAGCAGTGTGTGCTTGCAGCCCAGAAAGCCAACTGTATGCTGGGCTGCATCAAAAGGAGTATGACCAGCAGGTCAAGAGACGTGATTCTCCCCCTCTACTGTGCTCTTGTGAGATCCCACCTGGAGTATTGCATTCAGCTCTGGGGGCCACAACACAAGAAAGACATGGACCTGCTTAAGCAGGTCCAGAGGAGGGCCACAAAGATGATCAGAGGGCTGGAGTACCTCTCCTGTGAAAACAGGCTGAGAGAGTTGAAGTTATTTAGCTTAGGGAAGATTCTGGAAGACCTTACAGCAGCCTTCTAGTACTTAAAGGGCGCCTACAAGAAAGATGGGGAGGCATTTTTTATCAGGGAATGTAGCGATAGGCCGAGGGATAATGGCGTTAAAAGAAAGAGGGTAGGTTTAGATTGTATACAAGGAATAAATGTTTTATGATGAAGGCGGTGAGACACTGGAACAGGTTGCCCTGGGAAGCTGTGGCTGCCCCATTGCTGGAACTGTTCAAGGCCAGGTTGATTGGGATTTCGAGCAACCTGGAAGGTGTCATTGCCTGAGGCAGGGGAGTTGGAACTAGATGTGCTTTGAAGTCCCTTCCAACTCAAACCATTCTATGATTCTATGAAACAGCATTTCCTAGTTGTTTCCATATGTTCATTCAAAACCTGCTCATTATAACTGGCACTGAAACAATGGTGTCTTCAAACTCAACTAATTGCCCACTGTATGACCTGAAGTACATGATTAACTTCTGTGTTTTACCTGGCGAATATAAGAAGAAGTTATGATATTTCTCTGATTGCAGTTTATATAATAAACTGATCTATGACTGACAATGTGATGTATTTAGTTCTTTTAGAAGAACTATTTGAGCTTGGCAAACTTGTTTCACATTGCCTTTTTCCTGTTTTCGTTTATGATCATATAGTCCTGAAAGCATCACAGAAAACTATGAGACTAAAAGTAGAAAAGTACAGACAGGAAAAAGATTTTCAAAAAGTTCAGAGTTGCAAGATTCCTAAATGTTTTCTGCAGCTAGTTTCTAGATAGTAAATCATTATTTAGTCAGACTATGAATAGTAAAAAAAAAAATGTTTTGCCATTTGTTATAAACAGTAACTTACGTTCTTTTACTCCCTGCTAAGTCTGCTTCTTTAAAAGAAAGGAAACACATCCAACTCTTAAGTTTTGTTTTTCATTGTGGTTTGTAGTGATATGGTTAGGAGAAGTACATCATAAATTAATGATAGGAAATTGCAGAATAGGTCAAGGTCACTTTGTGCATAAATTGGAGGCCTAGAGTTGTACATTTTATGCTATTTGCCTTATACCACTTTATTGATTTTTCACTCTGAGGAAAAAAGAGAGAAAAGATCTTTAATAGATTTTTATATCCTCAGTCTATTCTAAAGCTGCCTTTGTTCTGATCTTCCTGATGTTCCCACACTTTCATGGCAATAGTAAAGTCCTGCTAAATTGCAGTGCTATTGTAACACAATGACTCAAAAACCAATGGCAGTTTTAATCTTATAAAAAACATTTGCCAGAAAAGTCAGAGAAACTTGTAGCCCACTCAGCCAAGACAGAATGGACAGGGAACTCTCTTTTACCCTTTCATCTGACTCAGAAGCAGAAGCTATCACCCGTTCTTTCCGTCTTTCAATATCCTTACAAAGAGAATTGCAGTGCAGTTAGAAGTTTAGTTACCACACCCACAGTAAAGCATAGCAATAATGCTATAGAGTGAACTGGTTTAGATAAAATTGAACAATAATCTGCAGTGAGATCAAGATAGATCCCTATGAGCTGGTTACAGTTTCTGAAGGGACAGAAAACAACCCTGTCACTGATCATTGCAGGATGGGAGTAAGCCTTTATACTTCTGCAGCAGTGTCTGACTCACGGAGGGAACAGCTCGCATCAGGGAGCTGATGCAGGAGGAAAGCCACTGATGATGCTTGGTTATATGAGACCATCTAATGAGAATCACTAGGCAAGTTCCTCAAGGACCTGACCATTAAAGGATTAATTGCTCTATATTTAAATAACTAAATGGTTAGCAGGGAGGGCGTTAGTATGATCACTTGCGTGAAAGGATGGTGTCAAACCCAAGTCTATCCATGTGCCAATGTTCATATACCATCTCCTGTCAGGCATGTAAATTCCTGCTATGTTTCACATGATTTTTTTTTTCACTTTCTTTGACACTGTGCCTCTCTGTCGATGTCTATACTGCTATGTAAAAGCAGTAGATTCATCTTTTGTAGATTTATCTTTTGAGTAGTTTATCTTCATCCTCTTGCCACCAGCTACCTTGAGTAGATTTCCCAGACGCCCACTAAGTATCTCTTATTGGGCCACTCCGATGTTTTTCTGACCATGATTCTCATCAGAGTATGGGTCTTTGTCAGATAATGGTGAAGTATTACAGTCTAACAATCTGCTTCAGTACAAAGAAACCTATTCCCTTCTCCCAGACAGACCCTTTCAGGTGGAGAAGGAAGGTTTTGTAGCCAACTACTACGGAGTGGCATTTCTGTGAGAAATTGGTGTCAGAGTTAGTAAGCATGGGAAGGTGGCTTAGAAAAGACCAGTGATCAAAGGTGCTTCAGGGCCAGAAACCAGACTTAATAACCACTGGTAGAGTGGCGCTTCTTGGTAGTTGGGTCCTTCCTCAAATGGTATTGAAACTGGAGATCAAGAACCAAACGAGAAAATACAGCTGGTGAGGTCTGGCAATGATGACAAAGCAGTATTTAAATGGTAGACTGTGATGGTAATGAAACCCTGCTGGTTTGAGACTTGAAGGTAACGGTTTATATATAGCAGATAAGTAGCTACTAAGAACATTTAAACAATACAGGTCACAGTTCCTGAACGTTAATGTGAAACAGTGATTGTATTCAGTTCATATGAAATATGTTGTTAAATTCACAAACAATCTTTTAGGTGACTCAGAATAATTAAAAATAGTAACAATAATTTTATAAAATTTTGTATTAAAGCAGGAGGTTTTTCTATTTCCTATTCACTGGGTTTACAGGCTTCCCTGACAGGATCAGCAAATATTACAAGAAAAATCCTGTAAATCTGACTAAGACAGAAGAATTATAAATTAAAGATTAGAGAAAAATTATTTTATTGGCATTTATTGCTTTATTTATATTAAGTAATCAATAAAGGCAAGAACACATGGCATATGAAGCTGACAGAATTCTTGGTACTTTGACTAACACTGGTTATTATTTGCAAATAATTTATTTGAAATGGCTTAGAAGTTTTGGCATATGGATTTTAGATATGTTGAAATGTTGTAAGTGGAGGTTAAACTAATAATAAATGACTAATATATTAAGCGAGAATGAAATGTCCTTTCGGTAGTTTCTGGATTAGTAGGAAGTGAGGTAGTCAACAGGTGGGTGGTGAGGAAGCATTCATATATTTAGTTGATATCACACAGGAGACAAAGCCTGACAGGAGCCTGGAAATTTAACCTGCAAAGCTTGACAGTGGAGGTATGCTGTCATTCAGGTTTGTTGATGTGACACTGGTGAATTCAGACTTCAGGGTAAGAGTATAAAAGCTGCCATACCTGAGGGCATATTTACCTAGAACACCACCAGTCCAGCAGCAGGGACCAGTAACAGATGCTTAAGAGCATTCATAGCTGACTTCACTTTATCTCAGTTTTCTCCACCCATCCAGCAACTTCAAGATACTACAAAGGGGACACAGTCGAGAAACTGGCCAGTGGAGGAGAGCCAGACTATACCACCCAGAGATATCTGTGTAGTTTCCAAAAGCTGTTCAGATATATTGGTAGAGTACTGTGTTTAAGCTAAGCAGACTGTCTTTCGGTTCCACTGGTGACAGATGATCTACTGGTTATCTAGCATAGTATAATGCTATACAGCATTCTAAACTGTGAATACACTAGAGTAATACAGGCTTATGCTAACTGATGAATTGGGGTTTATAGGCTCAGCTGACTTCCTCAGATAAAATAGAAACAAACTTTTCCAATCCCTGGAGCCAAGTACAAACTCAGACTTCAGAACTGAACATCTTTGGCTAATGGCTTACCATCCCACACAATACTGTTCTCTCAATGTCTTTACTAGTGAGGAAACAACTGTCTGTCCCCTTCTGCAGACAAGTTTTCTCCTACACAAAATGCCTCCAAAGCTGTTTATTCCTGCTCTAAAACTGGTCTTCAAGACTGCTTATTTATTTCGCATTCTGCAGCCTGCTGCTAAAACCTATGTATCATGTCAGGCTCTAACAAGCAGATGTCTTGAGATCTAACCATGCTTCTTCCAGCTTGCTCTGTCCTTTTCTCAGGGGGATGGTGGACACTGCAGTTAACAGCCGTGGAACATTTATGTATGTACCTAAGCCTTGTTCACCGCTTCATGGTTAGGACATCTCCATAAGAAAACAAAGGCATAAAATTAATTTCTTCCAGTCCATATCCTCTGGCCATGGAGCCATAGGAGACAGGCATAACCAGCTAAACTCCCCAGTGAAAGCAGCTACTGTTCTTTCTGCCAAAGCCATTTTACGTAGCACAGTTACTTTGATTAGGACCTCTCTGATTATTACAGCAGAGGGTTGTGAATTTCAGCCAGGCTTGGGCAGGATC
Source organism: Nestor notabilis (assembly GCF_000696875.1). Classification (NCBI taxonomy): domain Eukaryota; kingdom Metazoa; phylum Chordata; class Aves; order Psittaciformes; family Psittacidae; genus Nestor; species Nestor notabilis. The sequence continues at coordinate 104,547 of NW_009909763.1, read as the reverse complement.
TGGGCAAAAAATACTCCATTCAAAAAATAGTGAGTTAATACCTTGAGATAGCCACAACAGCCAAACTTCAGACACAAGTGCTGGCAAAAGAAGCAGGTAGAGGTGCTAAGGTAGCAGTCTGCATAAGTCTCTCAGCCCTGAGTGAATAAATTCTGATTAATCAGCAGCTTACATACTGTTAAATACATCTGCTGCAGGAAATTATCATATCTCCAAAACAAGATCTGCAAAGAGTCATTATTCCCTGCTAGTGCAAGTGTATCCTCTTATAAAGCAGATCACTGCATTCTGACTGCCTAGCATTTGCCCTGGGTTGTCTACTGAGTGCTCTTGTTCCCAGTGCCCAGTGGTAGAATCCTGAGGAAAACACAAACCTAGCCAGGATTTTATCTGTGAGGGAACTAAGCTGGGTCTCTCCAAGACAGAGGCCGCAATGGAAATTACATTTATGCAATAGGATGATCATAGAATCATAGAATAGTTTAGATTAGAGGGAAACTTTCAAAGATCATCTAGTGCAACCCCCCTGCAATAAGCAGGGACATCTTCAAATAAATCATGTTTCCCAGAACCACATCCAGCCTGGCCTTGAATGTCTCCAGGGATGGCACATCCACCACTTCTCTGGGCAACCTGTTCCACTATTTTACCACCCTCATTGTAAAGAATTTCTTAGTCAAGCAATGGGAATGAACTGAGCAGCTAAATTTTCTGGTAGCATAGACATAACCTTACTTCAGGACTATTTTTTCTTTATGCCAGGACCATAAGCATTAGTATTTAAAACCCAAATATCCTCAATGCTTACTTACACAGGTGACATTCCAGTAGAAAGTACTTTGCCTTTTCTGGACTAAATTTTATTGAGGTTATCCAAAAGTGAGATGGTACTTACATGCCTTCTAGTTTCTCTTGTCAGCTGGGAACAGCCAAAGTACTCAAGATTACTTTGAGAGCAACATTATCTCAACCACTCTTTTTGGGCTGATAAACAGAATGACTGCAAAAACTTCACAGAGGAAAAATGTCTTTGATACCAAATTGGTTTTAAGACTGATGTAACTGCACTGACTTTGCTGGAATTTGTCCAGGATTTCATCATAGTCTGAGTTAAACCAAATAACTCTCAGATCATGAGTGTTTTATTTGGAAGAAGAGTCTAATCTGACTTTTATATTCACCATGTTCGACTATGCAGATTCTACTTCAGGAGTTATAAAAGACATTTAGTCCAATTTACAATTTTTTAGATAGGATTTTTATTTTTTTTTTTTTTCTTTAAAAACAATTATTCACTTTATACAGGAGAGATTTCTAAGGTTAACAGGAGTCTGGCAAACCACTGCATCTATCTACACATCACTTAGACATAACTACAATGCACATTATAATTCTGGTACAAAACTACCACAAGAAAAAGCAGTTGAGTTGTGGTGTAGATGCTCTCCTACACAGTTAAAGGATTTCACCAAAGCTAGTTTAGCGTGGGGAGATCAAAGAGATCCAGTATGTTTTCATGTGAAACATAGCTAAGATGTAGTTCTGGGCTGAAATACAGCAGTGTAAAATTGACATTATTATGCATTTACCTTTTTTGCTTGGGTTTATCAGTAAAAAGACGGTGTTTCCATCTTCTGATTTTCCAAATGAGATCTAGGATGATTAAATCAAATCTTGACATTTTGATCTTCTTATGTAATCACTTATAAAATTCTTACAATGAAAATTTTAGTTAAACCCTTATACTGCGGTCTTTATTTGAGTCACAGAAGCTAGCTCCTGTAGTACCAGATGTACAAGAAAATAGGTCCACTGAGTACAAAGGACTGTTCTAAAGCTTTAATTCTAAACAGAGCCAGCAGGGAAGGGGTTTTTAACTACATGTTTTAAACTTTCATGAACAAGTAAAAAAATACAAGCACTAAAAATATGAGCACTTGTTTGTTCTGCATTCTTCATCTACTCTCTCATATTACCAGACTATTTTTGCAATAGATACTGTAACTATAGCAACATTCTTTAATGGATAAATAACATATTAGCAACTGGGCTGAGATGGCTTTTGCAGAAATAAGCTCAAGTAGAATAATCCGTCAATTTATTTTCTCCTTATATAAATATATATATGTGTCTTGTAGTGGAAGAATTCAGGACTTGAAGTCATTATGTGTTCACTTTATGTCCATAATAAGTATATTTTATTTGTTTTCAGTGTTCACAGCTATATTTCTGTGACATTATTAAAGACCATATGCTTTACTGTGGGAGAAGAAAAGAGGAAAAAAAATATTTTATTTATTGAGTCTTCATTTAAAGAATATTTTTGTTCTATATTTTTTCCTATTTGGAAGTCACTTTTTTACTAGCTTTAATAAATATGAACCAGTTTTACATGCACATTTTTATTAGCTACTTAAATATCACAGATAACAAGTGTTAAAATATTTACTTTCTGCAGATTATGCAAACTAAGTGTCTGCTTTTGTTGTCATTGAAGTTAATGGAAGTTTTGCCACAGACACCAGTGGGAACAGGATCTGGCCTTCAGGAACTCAAAAGTTTAGTCAAAGTGAATATGTGTTCTTCTTTTTCAAATAAAACTGTGATTAAGCTACAGTTGTTTCTGTGCTGATAGGAGTCTTCAAAGGAAGTCAGAGCAGCAATTTTTCAAGTGATTGCTGTTATTTGACTCTCAAAGCATCAGGGGTGCAAATTCTGCAGCAATTTTTAAATGCTGAAAGGACTGAGACCACAACAGCAAAGGATTTCATTAAACAGCCGCAGGAAAGGAGCCTCACATCAAGCTGCTGCAGAATCTGGAAGAAGGAAGAGAAAATGACTTTTTAGGAATCACAAATATCACATTGCCCCTAACTGTAGTTAGATCCAAGATAATTAGCACAGAATAGTCTGCTACAGTACTAAATTACTGTTTCCTTGGGGAAGCATCCAAGTTGCTAGGGATATAGTCTTTGTCACATCACCTGTAATTAGCTTTCTGAAGTTGTCTTACAAGGCAATGGTGCCTCTGGCAATCAATCAGTGGTATGGTGCAAAATAAAATAATGGGTGAACCCATCCCTGATGTCCTAAGCTGGACAGTGGAAAGCAGATAAATAATATTTTGTCAAAACTTTAAAAAAAGATATTTTTGTTTACACTTAACTTCACATTGGCAAAAATGGCATGTCAGATACTGAATCTAACACACACTTCACCCTTTTCCAATGGAGCTATTTCCAGATGTTACATGGGAAAACATGTAGACTTTTGGCTGCTTTAAGATGTAAATACCAAAATCTGGTTTTGGCTAAAGGAATGAGATTTGGTTACAGTGGAAAGCTCTCTTAATACATATTATATCCCACAGTTGTCGATGTGTTTGTTATATGACCATCAAGTCTCCATGGAAGATAAAAAGGACATGGAGCTGCTGGAGCAAGTCCAGAGGAGGGCCACGAGGATGATAAGAGGACCGGAGCACCTCCCATATGAAGACAGGCTGAGAAAGTTGGGGCTGTTCAGCCTGGAGAAGAGAAGACTGCGTGGAGACCTCAGAGCAGCCTTCCAGTATCTGGAGGGGGCCTACAAGGATGCTGGGGAGGGACTCTTCATTAGGGACTGTAGTGATAGGACAAGGGGTAATGGCTTTTAACTTAAACAAGGGAACTTCAGGTTAGATATAAGGAAGAAGTTCTTCACAGTGAGGGTGGTGAGGCACTGGAATAGGTTGCCCAAGGAAGTTGTGAATGCTCCAACCCTGGAGGTGTTTAAGGCCAGGTTGGACAGAGCCTTGGGCGACATAGTTTAGTGTGTGGTGTCCCTGCTCATGGCAGGGAGTTGGAACTAGATGATCTTAAGGTCCTTTCCAACCCTAACTATTCTATGATTCTATGAAGATGGATGAGGCTGATCTGAAAATGTCCATGTTTCATCAGGCTGGTTATGACAAATTGTTTCTCAGATTCTTTTGCAGACATGCTACATATAGCACGAGTAAATACAAGCCAGTTTCTGTCACTGTAGGCTGTGCCACAAAACCTCTGATTAGGAAATGCAGCTTCTAACTCAATCTTGGAGACAAGGAGTGGAGGAGTGGCTACAGGAGGATTATAGGCCAGGCAAGAAGTAAGAAGTGGTATGAAGTTGTGCTGAGTCAGTATATTCCCACAGCAAATTAAACCAGACATTTTCCCTTTTCTCCTTGGGAGGTTCTGAGTCACAAAGAACCTACTCATCTATTTCATCTATTGTGTATCATATTGCTTGGAGGAGGATGAAAAGAAAAGAGGAAGATGAGAGGTAATTTGGAAGAGAGGAACCATATCAAAATATTTCCTCCACAAGCTTAACATCTAACCCTTCTCTTTGTGCTGCTCTAATTGACTTAATTTCTTACAATATGTTAAGATAAAAGAAAATATTCTTGTACAGAAATACTTACTGGTAGTAGAGGTGGCAGGAGGCTGGCACGGCAATCCATTAACTCAAAAAAGTCCATTTAGACTATGAGTTGAGTTACCCATCCATCAATCTTACAGAGGGGGATTTCGCTTCAATTATCTAGAGTAGGTGTTGTAAAGAAGCAAAAAGATCTGTTCTTTGTGTGTGTGTATGTTTAAGGGAAAAGGTGTAGCCTAAAATTAAAAGTCAAACTTAGTATATGTGGTATCACCACATGATATGTCTGTTATTGGCAAGGTATTATTCATTGACAGTTTAGCTGGTACAGATAACTGAATGGGCATAATATAATTTATCTAGTTTCTTGGGAGTTTGACTTAGCTTTAGTATTACACAGTATTCTGATTAAAAATTAGCACTTCATAAAATATGTACGTATGAAATTAATTAAAAAACAGCTGAGATCACAGAACATATTAGTGAGAGAAAAATATTAATGAGTGGAATTGCTTATCTCTTGCTGGTCAATTTTCTAATTTCTCTTTTAATGTTTTTATGAATGACTTGGAATTAGACATTAAATTGCAACCTGTGAAAAAAAAAAGTGGAATGATGGTTTATTAAATACTAATTTACAACACATTACAGTTACAGGACACCCTGCTTGCTTATGAGGTGAAGACAAACAAACAGTGAGGACTTCAACACTCTTCAAAGACTACAGAACAGAGGGGCTTAGATCTTCCTTCTTTGCATTTACATTCATAAAGTTAGAAAAATTCCAGAGAAACATCCAGTTGTTATTCCCAATCCCAGCTCCAGGAAAATATCTAGTCATTATTCCCAGTCCCTGGGTAGGAAGAATTATACGTGAAGGTACCTGGCAGGTGGAGTGGAGTGATGGAGTCTTTCCTAGGCTCCTGCCCAGCTCCCCGGGCCCTCTCCCAAGAGTTGCTCCCCATGTAGTCTCTTCCCCGACTTTTATCACTTCAAGAGACTCTTCCTTTCCAGGTGCACAACCTGTCCTTACTGAATTGCACAAGGTAGGCCTTCCCATCTCTCTAGGTCCCTCTGGATAGGAACTTTACCACTGGGCATATTGAATGTCCCCTTAATTTAATGCAATCTGCAGACTTAATGAGGATGCCATATGCCACCGCCTTCAGGTCATTGACAGTTAAGCATCACAGGTCCAAGGATAGACCCCTGCAAAGTTACATCCTCCAGGCAGAGCACAACCCATTGGTCATGACCTTCTGAGCTAGACCATTACTTCTGAGGATTTTCCTGCCAGGAGAGTGATCTTGGTGCAGGATCAGACAAGCTGCAGATCCAGCCTGACTGAGGGATCATCAGCATGCACCTGGGATGGAGAAAGGCAGCCCAGCATCAGTCAGCCAGCTGATCCTGTCATCTTAACCATGTGAACCTGCCCTTATGCAGACTTATAACACTTAGTGCCCTTATAATACTGTGTCACACTGAATAAGACATTTGGCTTCTGAGCATCAGTCTGGCTGATTTTTCAAAAAGACTTCCCATTTTGCCTCTCCACTGAAGGTGACAGAGGCCAGGCCTTAACTGTGGTAAATATTGAGATAATCAGATCATTTGGAGCAACTCATTCCTCGTGGGCAAAGAAATCAAATGAAGCAGATGAAATCTGCAATGTCATGAAGGGCCAAAATCAGAGAGTTGCCAAATATCGTTGGATATCCAAGGAAGCCAATGATGGTTTAAGGTATCAATCACAAAAGAATAAAAGCCTTTATATATAAATGGCTATATAAACTTCTATATATGCATGTATAGATGCATCTCTATAAGAATGCATATAAATTTGTACTCATGTATTTAGCATATATATTATTTAGAAGGATTATTTTCTTAGTTTGGTTTGGTTTCTTCTTTCTGCAAAGCTTTTGTTATATATAGGGTAATAATGGTTAGTGAGGCTTAAAGATTATAAAAGGTGAAAGCTTTTAAAGACTAAGAAACCCATCATAAGAATGTTTTAAACTATTCTCGATCACAGGAAATTTAAGCTGATCTCTTTGTTTACATTAATCAAAAGTAAAAATACAGTGCTCTGTATAAAATGTGGAATAAAATAATAAAGGAGAGAACACAATTGGGTTATCTGCATGACAGGAAAATCATGAATAGCAAAGTGTGAGGGGGTGGGGAAAAACAGGACAATTATAATAGTTTTCCAGATTGGAATACCACTGCAATAATCCAAGTTAGAATTAAGGAGCCACTTCTTTCATACATGATCTTTCATGATGATAAAAAAATCTCTTTTACCTGTTGAAAAAATTATGTGCTTTTTCAGCGGATATGATACTAAGGGTGGTAACTAGCCATTCCTATTCCCCTTTGGCATGAAGATAT